>NC_055977.1:17716541-17801541 GCF_018492685.1 Alosa sapidissima
CTTTTAACCAGGCTTGCATTAGGGCGCATAGAACAGCACATACAGTATGCCATTTTCAGCCCAACCAATGTTACACACCCTATTCAGAGACCTTAAGGACCAGCACAAAATACCTTATATCATCATTCTATCACCCCTTTAATTTAATCTTTCTAGCCTTTTGTAAATATTTCATGAATATCTTATGAAGTCTACATCGAATGTCACTTTACTATACAAGTTGTGAAGTATTCATAAACACTGAGTTTAACACTGGAGGGTAAACTAGCCTACATTCAGCTGACTCGTATTTTTGTAACCTGGAATGGTTGGACATTCCCAGTAGCAAAAGATGAGAAATCATCTGCAAAGGTTACATTATAAAACAAATACATTTATATGAAACAAAAAATATTTTGCTTGACCATGTTCTGTCTTTTTGGAACTGGACTAGCCCATTGACTCAGATGTGACGTGATCAGGTAAGAGGAACAAAAACGGCAATGCTGCTTTGCGGTTGTTGGACTTTTATTTTGACAAGTTGTCGTCGTTCTGTTTTCCACATTCATGAAAGGTTTGGTATGAATGTTGAGTCATGTCCCATGAAACAGTCATGAATGCTTTATGTGCAGTTTATGACAGCTGCTATGAATGTGTTATGAACTCACCCGTCAAGTAAAGTGTTACCAAGACTTTACACCTTCTCTTGTCACCATACGGCTTCCCCATATTGTTTCCCCATCAGCAATGGTATTAATTAAGTCAACAGTGTGCTAATGCCTATTTCTCTCCTCGCTAGGCCTTTAGCATCATTTTTTTTATTAACCAGACAATTAAATCAGAAATTCACAAATGAATTAGTGTGCCACAGCCCACCATCCATTCACACTGCTGTAGCGTGTCAAGCTTCTGCAGCAAAATAAATCCAGCTGAGTCTACATGGATGAACCCTAACTTCTCTCTCTCTCTCTCTCTCTCTCTCACTCACACACACACACACACACACACACACACATACACACACACACAAACAATATAAATATGCATACATGCACATTTACCATGTAACTGCATGATATTTTCAGCACAACAGCTCACTGCTCACTGATACATTCACACACACACATCCACACATCACAACCAAACGCTTCATTATCTCTCTTCAGAACCATGCTGTTTATAAAGCACCATAGCCATAAACCAGTCTCTCTCACACACACACACACACACACACACACACACTATTCTTGGCTAACCATTTCTACCATGACCTGAGTCTTGCTGTCGATCTTAATTTTTCTTATCTGATCATTTAGTTCGCATTAAAAACAATACAAGACAGAAGAGAGATGAAGCAGCTCTAATACCGCGCCACGATTCCTAGTATGCACCTGGCTCCCCCAATCAAGAATGTTATCTTTTCAGAGCGGAAAGGTTAATGTAGTCAGTGGATGAGAAACGTCTGGAGCTTGTATCATACATTTCCCAACCCCTCTCTCTCTCTCGCTGTCATTTCCTCTTCAGAAGAGGGAGGTTTGAAAAGGCCTAATATTGAATAGAAAGAGAGTGCAAAGGAGTTGTGGAGAAAGAGAGAGAGAGAGAAACATGAGAGGAAGAGGCACACCGAGGCACTCCAAGTTTAAGAGCATAATTTAACAAGACCCGCGGCTATAAATTAAACGGCTGGATATTGCTGAAATCACTGATCGACCTGCAGCCTCGACACTCGCGCTAGTTGGGAAGAGGGGGGGTGGGGGGGGGGTGGCGCCACGGCATGACTGGCACAGTGGAAGCATTGCCAACCTCACACACACACACACACACACACACACACACATGACATGAGTGCACTGGAATGAGGGCCTCTATTCAGAACAGACACTGAACACTCTCACACAAATACATCACCCCAAATGCCAACAAAACCTCCAAACCCTCCAAGTCCCTTCACACACAAACAGACACGCCAACATGTGCGCACAAGCAAAACAGGCACACACCACAGCCACACAAACAGTATGTTTGCATAAACAGGCGTAAGCACACACACACACACACACACATTTACAAATATTTACTCATCCACTGATCATAGCCCGTATGACAGGCAAACAATTTTTACAGATGGCGAAAAAGACGCATGACCTCGAGGTTAACTCCTTCTTCGCTCAACACAGCATACATAAGTACACTACCCTCTACTTGTCTGTTTTTAATGGCCAAATTGTATGAGCAATGCTAATAAAGAAAGAGCTGGCTGCGAGCTGGCAGGCCGGCCTCCCTTCCAGCCCATCCGAGGTGAAATTAATGAGATGTTTAGCAGGAAAGGTTTTCTTTTCTACTTAGCCCTCGGGGTCTGGGTGATTATCTTAAGCAGTGGAGTACATCTGCGCCAGTGTTTGGCTTCATCTGTAGTATGGACGTGCACACACACGCACACACACACACACACACACACACACACACACACACACACACACACACATGCACACATTGTCAGAGAGAGAGGGAATGAAGGAATTCTAATTATTTTCTCTCTGACCTATGTTTTCCTAGCACCAACAATCAACTTTTTGTCCAAGTGACTATTCCTAGAATAACTGCAAAAACAATGACACAAATATATATGAACAATACAGGACTGCTAGTTAAACTTTGTGCTAGGGCTCTCTAAAACACACTATGTTACAGTTTTTCTCAATTGTTTACACACAATTACTGGTACTTGAGACACAATGACCACAACATGTACCTCGTGCACCAATCCTACACAACACTATACACAATTCTCTGCATTTGGCACAATTTTCATTAAGAAAATCTCTTGTTTTCACAAGGAACACACTGCCATTCAAATTCTAAAGTGAATTGCCCTACTATGCACATGACTCATCACATGGGCAAACACCGGTCACACAGTTTTACAATTAGCAATCAGAGCTTTTGCATAATGCTTGTGATGTGGATGAGGTGTAGTGGCCAGACTCTAACTGTATACAGTACATTCTTCTGTTGTTTTGTATGTAGACCACTGTATGTGCAACTTTGTGTTGTTTGGGATGTACACTGTGTACATTGTTTTTGTAGGGAAAAATAAAATATATTTGTTACCGTGTATTTTTGTGTTCCGAGTATAAATACAATATTCTCAAATATTTTACAATACACTTATGTACTGTATGTACTGTCTGTAGTAAGTGTAACACTAATAAAAAAAGGCCTATTAGTCATTATGATAAATGGAGAACAAGTGTTTTCCATTCATCATATGTTTTACATTGTCTATTGATATGATGGTTTGTGTTTGTCATTTAAAAACAAAATACCATTTTGAGAAGAAATAACATAGTTTTTAATGTAAAGTTTAATTTTGCAAGATAATTGAGGGGTTTTGCCCATTGTGTGTGTGTTTTTGATTTGTGTGTAGAGTTCTACTGTAAGAGTATGAGGCATGCTTTCAGAAAAATGTGTGTAAACAGTCGAGAAAAACTGTAACTGATGAAATATAAATCTATGCAATTAAGTTATTTTTACCAGCTCACACTCATGGTATTAATGTAAGGAAAATACAACATTCATATTATACATTAACATGTTACCAGTCCAAGAGATATAGCAATATATTATATTTCCAAGCTGTGAGTAACAGGCAATCATCCCTAACCTGTACCTTGGAGATTGGTTTTATTGCTCTCCTCCACTTTTGAGTTGTGATGATTGCTTCCTGGACCCTGCATTTCTGCAGATGGCAATTTTCCTGGAAGGGCACAAAAAAACTCTCTTCCTCAAAAGAGATGCGACACTTCTGTACTTGCTGCTATAAGATGTGAAGCACATTTCACGTTTCAATGGGAAGTGTTGATGGTGTGTGTGTGGGGGGGGGCTTACTGCGTCAAAAAAGTAATCTTGGCTACTTCAGTGGGAACAGCCCAAATAGTTTAGATCTACATACAACAGTTTAGATCTACAGTACAGTGTACTGAGTTACGTATAAAGTCCAGTTTGACATTAATGTATCATTGCCTGCCATAACATGATTGGATAGTGTTGGTTTACAACAATATTCAGAGCTGATATTGTTTATGTTTTGCCATATTCCATTTGACACACTCATACCTACATTGTACAGTATTTGTCCAGGTTGAGTGAGCTCTTTTATTCCAATAACAAAAAAGCACCAGAAAGTCTCTGGATACGGTGACATTTTCTTCTTGAACAAAATCACCCCCTTTTACTCTCTTTGGTCCTTTGTGTGTAGGCCGCACATTTTCTTTTTTCTCAGCTGCTTCACAATTTAGGTTGGAAATAAAGAACAGTTTTTTAACTGTGCCTACAGTATGTGGTTTACTCTTGAACATGTCAGAGGTGTTTTTTTTGGCCAGTTTCGACATGGTTGGAGACAGCCATAGGCTAGCTCTCTTGGTGCGCCTAACCCTTAAGGTCATCGCTCTGCTTAGTGCTTCTTTCAAGCGTCAACATTGGTGTGGGAAAATAATTGCTTCCCAAAAGCATCCGACTTGAAAGGCATCCTCACACAATCACAGCTTTCAGCACTTATCTCTTGAAAGGCTGCCATGCTAAAAGCACACTGACGCAGAAGCATGGCAACAACATGCCCTTCCCTATTGAGACACGTCACTTTTAAGCAGAAGCTACATGAGTTAAGTCCCCCAGTTAACCGCATCCCAGAATCAGACAGAGTGCATTCACTTACTACAAAGCGCATTTAGTGCTGATAAGCTTGGCTGTTGGTCAGATAAGTGTGGGGAAAACTGGGCAAAAGCACAACGCACATACACATGCCAGCTTGTTTGCCCCTTCCTGCCCATCACTTTAAGTACCAGTTGTAAACTAGTACAAGGATGATTGTGGTTGGCAGTGGGGGGCAGGGACAGATGGGTGGGTGGGTGGGTGGCTGGCTGGCTGGCTGTGTGTCATCTTTGAACGTGATATCATCTCCGAGGAGCAGGAGTCCACAAATCACAAGCTGAGCTCAATGATGGGTTACTCAAACCAGCCTGTAAACCGGTGGCATTATAAATCCTTCAGCACCAAGGAGGGTGACATCACAGACAGAAGGAGGAGGTGGGGGTGGGGGGGGTGAGGTGAGGTGTTTCATCTGTCCTTCTCAGGTTCGCCCGCAATACACGACAGTCACGGAGAAGCCACGTTGGGCTACAGGCCAGCGCGAGCAGATGAGAAACTGCCTGAATAAGTAATGCCATATCTTATAGCTCATAAATAAAACGTGCCTACATGTATTTAATATCTTAAACGCTCAAGAGGCAGGGGAGAGTGGGTTTGCTGTCCTGACGTGGGCTAAGTGGCTCTGGGTTTTGGAGTGGTTGGAGCCTTTTAAAATACATGCATGATACTTCCACAGGAAGTACTATCAAATGTCACATCGCATTTAAAGATGGTCTCAGGAGCATTGGCAGGTTGCGGTTCCGGCCGTATCGTATTGATCTCATAAAGGGGATGTTTATGCACTCCCTTAGGCCTTGACATTCAGTCAAATGAAGGTAAGAGTATACACACAGTAGTCTCACGTAAGCACAGTTGGACTTTGATAGAACATACAGAGCCATTTTTGAATCATGAAGGAAATAGGAAAGGGAGGGTGAGATGCATTTGGATGATGACATGTGATTTTCAGCCCAATATATTATTATATTGGGCTGAATTATTATTATATATATATGATTTTTTACTATTTAGTGAAATATAATTTATTATTGACAACAGCCAAATCATCAATATCATACAATATGGTCTGATGAACCTGTTGCCAGTAGGCCTACAGAAAAGTTATAAAACATATAAGGCTATAAACTTCATATAATGGCACCCTGAATGTCATCTGAAAACGCCCTTATTCAACAGAAAAGTGAGTGGTCATCACCCACCCCAAGTTCTTTATCATTCCCACAGCTTACAAATGCCTCTGCGCTGGGCGTCCAGAGCAAAAATGCTGAGCTGGGGCCGAGAGGCGGCAGCCCTCTCCCATAACCATGCTTCTTTCTTCCCCACCTGTGCCCTGTGGCTATACAGAGAGCTGCGGCCATGCATCCACTCCTGAAAGAGAGGGCTCAAAGAAGGACGGAGGATGTTTATATGTGCTGACGGAGGTCGGAAACATCTAATGAGTCACATAGATCTAACAGTCCTATACGGCGAGTGATGGAAGTGTTTGCTGACCCCCCCCCCCACCCCTGTGAGAGCCATTGAGAGAGCCCCCGCAGTGGACCGTTCTTGTGGTGGTGATGTCGGGTGCCTGAATGAGATGTTTGGTTTGAAGGTAAAGATGTGAAATGTCTAGATAAGAAAGTGTCTGAAGAGACTACTCTTAAGATGTGTGCAGGGGTATGTGAATACACCTGTCAATGAATAACTCATGGCAACTTAACTAAAAATAAACATGACTTCATCTCCAAATGTCTGTGTCATCTAGATCCCTGATGCTATAAGTGCACTGACACTGCAGCACAGCAAACATCATGACATTTATGTTTGACGGGAGAAATAGAAAAAGTATTAAATGTAGCAAAAAATAAAATGCTTAAAAGCAATCATGAATGCCAACAGATAATAAAGACATATGAGTAATGCACGACCAACGATGGGTCATGTGCTAACTTCATTTAAAAAGAAAATCGTTTTCATAGTTCATATCCAGGCAGATGATGCTCACTGAAAAGGGCCTCTCGATATTTGACGTAGAAGCTTTACTGACTCACACATCTGAGCGTTTGACAGCTGTGATTTTAGGAACATCAGGCTAACCATACAGTCTGTATTGTTTCAAGTTTCATGGCAGCAATTATACAATTAAGAAGACTTTTTAAGGTTCACTTGCAAGACATATTGCTGCCCCTGCCCCAAAGATTCTAATCAAATTGCCCATTGTTAGCTGTCAGTCTACAACTCTCCTATAGATTACGTAGCACATCACTCCTAGGAACACCTGAGTTTGATATAATAGCCCAAATTGTACAAGCTTGTCCCAGTGTCATCCGTGATCTATGGGGGCCAGGGCAAGCCTTTATTCGTGGCCTGTCAGACTAGCAGGGCCCAGTAAAGAGCTCACTCCATGTCTCATCCTACATCTCTCTCTCTCTGCTCCTCGCTCTTCGCCGAGAGGTGAGGAGAGGGAAAAAAGTCTTTGGCAGCCTGAAGATAATTTGATTAAGCAGCCGAGGGTGAGCCACTGGCTCTTTTTTTCCTGTGGACTAAGAGATAAAGACGGAGAGGGAAACAGGGAGAGAGGGCGAGAAAGAGAGAGAGGGAGAGAGAGAGAGAGAGAGAGAGAGAGGTGGGGTCTCTTGGTATGAGGGCATGAGGGATGAAGCGTTCCAATAGCCAAACAGAGCTGTGACAAATAGCTCTGACAATCCTGTCAGAGGAGTGGCGTCGGGCGGTTGGAGCCGGAGACCGGAGCGGAGCGGAGTGGTGGAGACTCGCTGGGGCTCCGGCGTGACAAATCGCCTCAGACTGACAATCTGCTACGAGGCAAAGACGCTCATCTGTCAAATAACCTAAAGGCCCGGGCCTGCCACTCCCTGCTTCTCCTGCTGTTTGTATGTGCTCTAATAATGCTGTCATATTAAATGTGGCTGTTGCCGTCTCTCTCTCTCTCTCTCATTCTCTTTCTCTCTTCCATTCTCTTTCTCTCACTCGCTCTCTCTCTTCCTGTCTCTACCCCTCTTTCACTGTTCACCATCCTTATTTTTTGAATGTTTTTTGTACGTCCTCTCAGACTGTTGTCATGTAAACGCTGCCTACATTTGTACAGGCCTTTATCGATGTGTTGCACCGTGTTTCTATGACAAACGATAGGAAGAAAGACGGAATGGTGGTGTGGGAGCGACAGCACTGTGTAAACACTGAGCGCACATCTCGCAGCCGCGCCGACGGACTTGTTTACCACATAGCATAAAAGCCTGTCTGCTATCAGTTAGCCCCCAGTCATAAGCAATTCGGCAGCACATGGTGGTTTATTATTCCGACTGATATTCAGGGGAGGAAAATAAAAAAAGCTGACTGGCGTTTCAGTTGTGTTAACTTGAAATTGCACCCACACAAATAAAAAAAGAAAAGAATAGAAAAGAATGAAGTAAAAAAAAATGACACTGGCACAAGGGCACTAGAATTGGGATGGCAGTGCATACCTTGAGGAGGATGGATACATATTAAATGAGAGCTGAGAGCACCGGTCTAGCCCAGGGTAACTGGAAACCACACAAAGCTCCCTCTAAGTGGTGACGAATGAAGTGAGGCAGAACATAAAATGGTTGTCTCGGCCAACGTCGTGTCCTCTCAAATCTAAACATTTTGGCCGCCTAATAACTTAATTCACTTTGGTAATCCAGGTATAATGTCCCCCCTGACTCGAGACGGGGAAAGATAATCCGCCCCTGCGCTGGCATCCAATCCCCCCCCCCCCACACACACACACACACACACACCACCACCACCTTCTGCTCCGGCATGCCTCTAATGGCCTTTCCCTGTCAGAGTCAGAAATAAATGCACTCATTCAGCCAAATGAGACATTAGCGGCTCAGGTGTTCGCAGGGGCCCCAGTGTCACTCCGCCACGTTGCTCTCTCCCACAAGCCTCCTCACCCACCACGCTTTTCCATCGCCACGGAGCGGTCTGTCCAGCGGATCACAGAAATACAGTAGCCACGTTTTTCTGACCCGGCTCCGAGCTCACGTGACTGCATAGCATATTTTATCCATCTTCAGAAAGAAGGGAGGGAAACAGACATTATTGGACTTTTTTGTTGCTTTTGAGCTGATTAAATTTTATGGTTCTATAAATATAGGGCTTTGTCCTTTCGCAGTGACCTGGATATGACAGGCCCTGTGCATCTCGGATGCTGTAAAATGGGCATCAATTACTCCCCCTGACGGGATGCAATAAATGGACAAAAAGTGATTATTTATAGGTCATCACAATAAATGCATTTTGACCTATTCAACTAAATGATTAATGCGACATATGGACATTAAGTTAAACAAATCAACAAATACCCATATACTTATTCACATGTATGGAAGGAGAAACAGGATAAATCAAATAAAATCTGAACACTATGTTGGCAAGTTGGGTTCCGATTGTAGATTCACTACAATGGAACTGATATCTGAACTGAAGACACCAACCTTACACCACCATTACCAACCTTATGCCATTTATGTTATGTTATGGTATGGCATTAATTCATTTTTTTTTTTTTTCATATTTTGAAGATTCCTGGAACACCGGGGCACATACAACTTGGAGGGCATGTAGCCCAACTAGGCTGAAAATGAATAGAAGCTTTTGGTCCCCGGGGGCCACTACCCTCCCACCATTTCCATAATAGCAAGACTGATGCAAAAGGCCTATTAGAAGTCTCAAACAAGTCAAAGCCCACTGCAGCGTGGAGCCAATTCAATTCAAATCAATTCAAAGAAACTTAAATATACCTGCTAATACCTGTGATTGAAAGCATTCTACCCAACTTATGCATTCTCCAGCCAGCCTTACTCTCAATAGCATTCCATCTACTAACAATAGCATAGCATGAGGTTGTAACATAGCATGAGATCAAAGCGGTTTCCTTTGCACGTTTCATGAAACGTGCACTTTAATAAAGTACCTGGACAATGACAGTTATTAGTGCCACTTGGCCCTCACAAAAGCAAACTGGAGGCCATAGCCCTTCCACCTCCCATTAAAATCGACTGAGACGTCACATCACCTATTAGAGAGTTATGATGGCAGATTATAAATGGGGAGAGCAGGGGTGGTAAGCCAGCGAATAAACACCCAGCTATCCCCCTCAGTGTTCAGGGGGCTAAATCATTTATCTGATGGGGGATCCCTCTCTGGGCCTTGTCCGGCTGTGCTGGCATATGCTTGTGGTGAGCTGCTCCACCACACGGAGCAGATGGGAGACCGGCCAGCTGGGTATAGTGCGACGCTCCAAAGGACATTTCATGCCGATGTTCTGTCCAGTAACGCTACTTTGTCGAGATGTGCTACCGTTGCCGCTGTTCTGCAAGCTAAAATCCTTCTACCAGCCACCACTATCCAATGTTTGATAGAGGAATTCCAGGTGATACATTACAGCACTACCGAGCAAATATTTGAAAACAGAGAAGTGAAATTAACAAACCTGAATATGTCCGTTTTTGTAATATTTTTTTTGTTCTTAACGATTTCATCGATTGTCAAATGTGGAATATGAAATATTGTGCATTGAGGTAGCGCAAAATCACAGTGAATTGTGAGTTTTCGGTGTCACAACTCGACAAGTAGTCCAGTTCAAGAGAACACCGGCAGTCCTTCTCTCCTCTCCTTACCTCCGCCTCACCAACCTTCCAACTGTGTCCCCTGATCATCCACCTGGCTCTCTTCCCAGTTTATTATAACTGCAGGGCGGTGAAGATGAGCGCCCGTAAATGGAGATAGATGGAGTATGTAAATGGATGCATGTGACGTGCCTTTGGCATCAATGACGAAGAAAGGCTTCGTAAACACACACAAGATTGATCATTTCATTTGCCTTTGTCTGAACTGAGGAGAGGTGAAAACAATAGATGCAGACCACCAGAGTATGTTACGACATAATTAATTTAACCAAAGCTCAAAACATGCATACCGGGGCATCCAACATGCTTGTTGTCCCTTGTCAACCTCCCACACACAACACCATTGCTGTGTCTGTTTGTATTGTGCGCTTTATCCTTTACAACACACTCAAAGCACAATAAACACACACACACACACACACGGAGAGACTCACTCAGACACACACATACACACACACACACAGTCTCGCTCTCTCTATCACATACACACACACACACACACACACACACACACACACACACAGACACACACACACACACACACAGCTAAGCTTAGCCAGCACACGTGTTCACACGCAGTCTCATTAGCACAGCCCTAAACAGTGTGCTTTATTGCTGAGGACCTGAGTTTCTTAGCAGGGGTGAGTTCAGCTGTAATATAAGTGAGAGAGAGCACCTCCTCTCAGTATGCACATCCCATTAATCTTGTCATGGCCCTATTCTCCTCCCTACCTTTAAATATGCATTAAAAAGAATGGAGTCATTGAGTATATTTGGCATATAAAAGATATGAGCTTATCATTAAAAATCCATGTAGGCCTTTTAAATGCAAGAAGGGCTGATTTCATGCTTGGTTGCCTACTTTTGCAGGGTGTGGTAGCAACACCACCACCACCATCGTCACATTACCACCCTAACACACACACACACACACACACACACACACGTCCTTGGGTCTACCTCCTCTGTGCAAGTGGTGCTGTGAAAGATGTAGTTTGAGCCAATGGAGCGCTAAGAACACAGGGAGGCAGTGAGGAGAAGGCGCACATTAGGCAAAGAGCTGCATGCTCCAGAAGCCTTGCATGGTGTCTTCACTCTGCAAGAGCAACCCTCTGTAATGATCAAAGCAGCTCAATGGTTTCATCTGTAGCCCTCAGAATGTGATATCCTCAGTTGCTGTTTAATTTGTTCAATATCCTATGCATAGTTTTAGAGAGGGAGTGGGACAGAACTTTCTGAGATGTTAAGGTGTATGCAGAAACTTGAGTCTGAAGCCACGTGTATTACAGTTTTTTGCCTATTGCTTACACACTTCTTGCAGAATTTGGCTCATTATGCTAAAACTCTACACATAAGACAAATAATACATAACACTTGGAGATAAAAACAACTCACATATGCCAAAATGAAACACGGCAATCAGAACTTAACAATCCTTTCTAAAAATGTCAATCTTGCTACAAAATGATACACACATGCAACATTTTAGTTTGTAAAACTCAAGAATATAAATGCTCCAGTATTCAGATTAGGTTTTTTTTTTTACGATTGCAACAAAAAATAATGTATATTGATTACTGCAATATACACAGACACACACACACATATATACAGTATCTACATCAAAAAATATCCTCGCAGGCTAATAAATGGGGAAAATATCACTTCGTATTTCATATCCACCCTTAACCTGACACCACCTCAATATCTCGCCATGCCTCTTTTATTGGTTGCAGAAGAGGCAAGCATGTACAGTATGTGGTTGGTGGTCACATACTTTTCATTTACAGTAATTGGCTTACTAGGTTTCATTGGAACAATAGGTTTTAGAAATGGGGAGTAAAGGGTCAAGTACAAAACACAGGTACTCACTCAAAAGTAACACAGGTACTCACTCAAAAGTACACACTTGAACAGCTATACAATGATCTGTTTGTAGTGCTAAGTCTCAGACTGACTGGTGTTCAGTTTTCTTTGTACAGTAAGTGTTTTCAGGTATGTGTGTGGGTATTACCAAATACCAGATGTGTTTTGCATTTTGAATTTGGAAGTGTTTTCCCAATGATAACAGGTTCATATTTGAACATAGTGTCTAATGTAACAAACCGTGTGTAGTGTGTTGCAGAACTGCAAACAACATGCAAAGCAAACAATGTATTTGGTTACACTGTGTTTAAGGTATAGTATGTTACAAGAAGTTTAGGTATTGAGGCATTGGTCTAAGCATTATTTTTTAGTGTGTAAGAAATGGGCAACAATTTTAATGAATACATTAATTAATACATTAATTAATACATTAATGTGTTTCCCAATGTTAAGTAAAGGATACTTACCCAATGATAAATACCAGATACTGCTATTTAGAGGCAGACCACACCAAGCAGACGTTCAACACATTCTGAAAACAGTGGTAGTTGTATGTGCTATGGGAATGTTGATTTATCATTTTCAAACGCCTCACCTAATCATTGTAAGCCAGGTGATCATGGGCATCTCTGAAATATATCTATTATGATCCCATTAACTTAAGCTCAGTAAACAGAATTACTGACTAGGGGAATAAATCAGTTCTGCTTATGAGCCAGTGCAGCTCAGCACATAGAAGAGCAACCTCTCATTGCATGGAAATCACCCCTACACACACACACACACACACACACACACACACACAGACCAGTGCTCAGTGGGAGCATTTAGAGGTTGGAAGTGTCCATAATCACAGGGATATTTGCACCCTTGTGTATTATAGAGGGCTGAGGCTCATTGGCTCTTAAGAGGGGCCAGTGTGCAACATGCTCAATCAACTATGCATGAGCTGACCCTAATGGATTTTTTTTCCCACCAGCGGGCCGTGGTCACTTATTAAGAAGCTGGCTCATGTGGAACGCTCCCACCATCCCAAGGGTGGCAAACAACACTGGTTCGAAGGAAGCCAGACATCGCCAGACCAAACATTAAATTACTCAGTGAGAGGAAACAAAAGATAACGAAGGATGGCACTCTGCTCTTGATTCTTAAAGGTACAGTCTGTTATTTAAATCCTTCATCTTCCAATTACTCCTTGTGGTCATCTAGCTATCTAATCAGAGTTTATGTATAAAAAAAAACTCCAGGGAGCATTGGCCTACAGACTCCTGGCTCTGCAAATGGGAAATAAACATAGCAGCTCTCCATAGTGTAGTGGTTATCATGTTTGCCTAACATACAAAAGGTCCACAGTTCGTAACTAAGTGGAATCTCCCTGTGATGATTGTACATTGGCAGTGGCAAGAATGAAATTGAAAATCAGTTGGGATTAAGTTGATTTTCAATTGGAATGTCCTAACTAGATACCACACGACAGTACTTTTTGTGAGTAGACCTTTTATCAGAACCTATTTATGATGCAATTGAACAACAATGTTTAATGGATTCAGTGTGGACAGAGAACACTCAAAGCTACGACACAGTCAGACACTCGCTCAAATGAAGTTAGGATAAGCTGTTACTGTAGGAACAAAGCTAGCATGCAGTAGCTATGAAACGTTGTGGGTCTTGTTCTAAACTGCCACCATTGTACCCTTGAGTGATTTGATGTTGAGCTAAAAACCTTTTGCTAAATTGAAATATCAAACAAAAAATATCAAATACAAAAGAAAAACAGAAACTTTGCAATGGCTATGAATCACTCATTTACGGTATCACAGCTCATCATGACTTGTAACAAATATCCCGTTGGTTTTACAATGAAAGGACTATTAAATAAATGAGAGTCCCTTCAGCGTCTTTGTCACATGACTTTTTTGTAGAGGTCTGAGAGGTGTGGCGCTGTTCAGGTCAGGGTGACCAGAGTTGGGCTGTTATCCAAATACTCTCTGACTTAGCACCTGCTTCTCCCGCTGCCAATGAGTTCTGTAGCAAGCAACAGACCACCCGTTTAAAGTTAAGTAATTACCTCTCAAAGTATTTCTGTTATTCAATGCTGGCAAGTGAGAATGAGGATATAAAGATGTTTTATGTCAAATAGTTTAAATGTTTTACTTAGGTCAATGCAGGAACTTACATTAAACTTGGCAATTTTAAAAGGGTTCTTCTGAGGGGGAAAACAAACGTTCAATATGTCTTGTTTCGCTTCATCCTAGATTGATTCAAATATTGCTTTAAACATATTTGCACAGTATACTCCAAAAAATATAAATTCATCTTAATGTACTGCCTCATGTTCTTCCAGACCTCCAGCAAAGAAACATTTTAAACTTCAGTTGATAATTCCAACAACTTCAACAATGGCCTCAAATAGTTCCAAATAGGCCTTTCAAAAAATAAATTGAAAAGAAGAGGAAAAAGAAATCCCAGTCCCCACACATTCAATCCCTGTCAGCAAACACCGCTAGCGCAGATCCGTTTACCCGCCACAATAAATAAACAGACAAAATGGCTGATTGTTTGAATTAATGTCCTCCTCCAGCTGTGTGCTCTAATTGGAATAATGAGCTGAAAGGTTATCAACACTTCGCAAGGCATTATTATTTATGTGATTACCTGAGAGTGTTTTCTCAGTGGTGTTCGCTGGGCTTCCTACCAGCGACCACATGGTCAGGTGATTCTAGAAGGACAAAAGTATTCCCCTTTGTCTACTCCCATGATACTTCGAAGGACGAAATATGGGTGTCAGATTCTGAAATTAGTTTCTCGTATCTCGTTAGCCAGGGTCCATGTTAGCTGTGTTTTTTTTATAGTCCATATTCAAATGGAGTATGGGCTATATCTATGTATTGTAATTCACTTCATGTTTTCTATATTCTATACTCTCTGTAAGTTTCTCATCTCAAGTGATGATTTCTCATCTCCATTTTCTTGCATGTGTTTTTAGTTCAACTGCTTTTTTTGTACCCAACTGTGTAAAGGCCCTATCAGAGGCAAGTTCACTTATTAAGGAAAGATTACAGTGATAATGTAGTCCACACACACACACACACACACACACACAAAATGGAGTTCACCGTGTTCTCCAAAGACCCGACCACGTCTCCACTGTTCAACAAGAACTGGGAGCCCACAGGCGTTCCCTGCTCAGTGCAATTATGTGGCACGGTCTTGCCAATGCATTTAAAGCAGTCCCATTATTACAACTGACACCGGCCTCATCGCTTTATCACTTATTCAATGGTAGGCAATTTTCCAAGAGTTCCCCAGATGCTTGTCAATTTCTTCCTCTCTTAACAGAGAATAGAAAACGGGGACGCAGAGGAGGCAGTTCGGGCACGGATGAATGAATACCTCCAAGTCATAGGCCAGCCAGCTATTTTAACGCCTTTCAAAAGAAGAGAACCAGTTATGATTTCCAGAGATCTGTGGGGGGTTGGGAAGAGATGAGGGTGATAGGGGGGGGGGGGGCATGCAGGCACAGAAAAATACACATCTCTGACACTCTGGCCCCCGTGTCGCGTGTTGAGAAGGGATGTGACAGGCTTTCACGACGGCGACCCGTCGGCTAGCTTTTAGGGAGCCATTTATTCCACTTACACATCGGAGTGTGCGTTTATGGATCTCTGTGCCTTGATCATTTGCCTGGCTTTTCAGAGAGCCAGGAACCGATCGTAAGCCAGGCCCCAGCCATCATAACATTTGATGATGGGGCCGAAGATTGTGCCAACAGAAGTGTTGCCCTCTATCTCTCCTCCCTCACCAGAGTGCATTGTCTGCCTGTTTATTTATTTAGTTAGTTATTTGCTTGCATGCAATTGATGCTTATTATTTCTTTCACTCTCAGCAGCCCCAAACTCCCATGTGGAGGACAGAATTTGCCATCCGTGTGAGAGAGGGCTGACTGTCAGTGCTGTGTAATTACCGTATTCATGATGGACTTGATCATGAGAGGCCTGTGTGTGTTGTTGTGTGCACGGCTTTCTTTCATGCCATTCAGAAGACTCTCAAGCCTGCTATTACAGCCTGCTTGACTTCCCCTAAACCACAAATTTGGGAGCATCTCCTGGATTGCGCGGCTGCTTCACGACACATAATGAAATGGAATTAGTTGTGTTAAGTGAGCAGAACGTCAAGCTAAATCGAATTGGATTGCTTTGATAAATCTTCAAATTGAATTTAACCATTTCCACCCAACTACTTATTATTACAGGTATATGTATGTTATTTTGAAATAAAATAAATAAACTAAGCTGATTAGACAAAAGAGGGCAAAAGAAAATCATCAAAACTATTTTTTTTTAAAAATGCTGATGAGAAATTATGTGAAATGAATAACAACAGAGCAATAATTCAGACTTTTCTAGAACGCAGCTGGCTTGCAAAATGAATCGTTATTCTATGGTTCAAACTGTATCAAGAAAATGTCTCCAGCCTCTATCCGTGGAGAGGTCCATAACAGTGCTGCTTTGGCCCTGTTGAAATATGCTCTCTGATGTCCCCACAGTGATTTATCCCCCAGTCCCCCGATGTAACTGTACTCACATTTGAGAGGTATGTATTGGTCATGACTCTCCATCGATCTCTTCTCCAATGAATGGATAGCTTTGTTTAGCAGTGAAAAAGTGCACAATTTTCTCAATGCGCCCTCTCTGTTTAATAGTCTCAAATCTATATTTCATTAAAATGATGACACATAGCACCCCCTGCACTCACCTAACTCCTGGTCTATTGATCCATCGCCCTCTAAGGCGTGTAGTGGATAATAAATTGGCACGGGCTGGATGGCACTTTGTTTGGGAAAAAAGTTGCCTTTTATTAGTGAGGTAATGAACCTACAGACTTTCAACATGTCACATGGGACAAGAAGGTCACCCCCCTCCACACACACATACACACACACACACAAAAACACACACACACACGCGCAAGCACGCACGCACACGCACACACACACAAACACACACACACACACCCTTCTGTGAATCTATTGGTGCTCAAGATATAGGGTTCACAGCTTTTATTTTCACCTTTGTGGCGGGATGACAAATCCTAGGGCAAAAAAAAAAATAAAAAGCTTCAAGCATTCCCATACTCACAGCAAAATAGGCGCAGAAACAAGAGAATCCATCTCACTTAGCCTGTACATATTTTGCCCATTTTTCATCTTGTGTCCGAACAACAAATAAAACCATCGATTTCATCCCCCCTTGGAAATAAAAGAGTCTTTGTGGATGTATTAAACAGGTGCATACTTTTCTTCTTGGGCCCTATCAGCATTTCCACTTTCCACACAGCCTGAGAGGAAAATATTGTTGTACAATAATGAATGTACTGTGATAAACCAAGCATATGTCCAGTTACTTTGGCAAGTTCCTTTCACATAATGCCTTTCAGTTAGAACACACATGTATCTAGAACACATATTGTACCTGCACTCCATTATACATTATGTACATTATTCATACATTAAATTTATTAGATGAATAGAATACATTTGAATTGACGTAAACAAATGTTAATACTATGCATCATTTACAGTGTCTATACAGTAACATGTAAAGATGTGTTTCAATTCACCACTACTCCATCGTTTCTATATCTCTCTTTCTCACTCCTTACCTTCTGTCCTCCCTCCCTTTCTCCTTTTCTCTCTGGCGCCTCAAAGGAAGCCAGTGGATTTGCTAGTCATTAAGCCTGGGCTCTGTTCCTGTCTGCCTGCTGTGTAAGTTTATACAGGCACATTGCCCGTGAATTAACTGCATGGCTTTTGACCCGCCATCTCTGGACTCAAAAATGGACCCCTGAACAGTTTAAACAGCCATTCAACTCCCAGTCTTCATTTACCCTATCATCCATGAACATTTAATCACGAATCACTACACTGACCTTTATATCATCCACATGCAGTACACTCGCTTTCTTACGCACACATGTACACACACACACACACACAAATTCACCCTGACAGACAAATGGAGAGGCACACACACACACACAGTTTTGGCTCAGCATGGGTTTTTATATATTCACTCAATTAAATCTTGGCTGGAGGGGCCTCGGCCTCTGAAAGGCTTTTTTTTTGGGGGGGGGGGGGGGGCTGGTGTTTTTATGATAAATACTCGCCCATCCGTCTGCTGTGGCAAGGGTAAACACATTTGACATTTACCACTGACCTTATCCTGTCTATTAGGCCGATGTGGGGATCTGACAGGGTGGGGTGGGGGACTGGGCCCACCGGCTTCTCCACCTCACCGTGCAGTAGTGAGCAGCGGCTCCTGATAACAAGTTGGCCTTGTTCGGGGCAGCTTTGCTTATCATTACCATGATTTAGTGGCACTGCTGCTGCACTGAGACCGTAATGGCTGTTCCGGGAGAATCTTTTCTTTTTAACCATCCCAGTTCTTCTTCACAGTCTCCTGTAATGGTGTCTGTGTACACTATTTAGCACTGTTGCACATGCTGTGTGATGGATGTGCTGACATCTCAGTAGCATAATTTCAATTGTTACAGACCTGAAATATTAATGTAAATGTTTTGCATTAGTTTGTGTTTATTCAGTTTATGGAACGAGGCTAAAATGAAATTAGCTACTTACCCTACTCATCGAGTACCTGTTTGCTTAACCATACCAATATAATGACATAAACTTTTGATGTTATCATTACTCAGCACGTACAATAGTTAAGTTGAAATTACTGTAATGTCATTATAATGAACTAGAAATGTAATGCCAGAGGAATTACAATAGTGGATGGAAATCTGCTGGATTAATGTTGGTGGGGAGATTCCTGGAAAAAAAAAAACATTGAATCAATCTGAGTTCATACAAACCCTCATACCAAAAAACCTTGTGTGTCAGGCATTCTTGAGATATCACACTCAAGGTGGATTTGACCTTGACATTTGACTTCATCATTGAGTCCATACAAATGTTCACACCAAATTTGAAGCATGTGCGTCAAGCCGTTCTGAAGTTGTGACACAAGCACGAAAACTGGCCTTTGGAAAATGTAGTTTAGAGAAAGCCTAATTGTATGCAATGCAAGACTACCAGCAAAACAGGGCTTTCAGTTGGTGTTGATGACTGCTCATTCTGCACCCAGCTAACAATTAGTCATTGAATCTATGTTAAAATCAACATCAACCTTAAAATCATTGAATCAACGTCGCACTGCAACATTTATTCTATATCACTTTTGCACCCTTCATTAATATTGAAGCAACGTTGAAATTCTAACTAAAGATCAATGTGATTTCAATGGTTTTTCAATTGATATTAAACCTCAGTAAACCACTATTAGCCTAATCTGGCAAAATATTTGGAAATTCATATCCTGCTTTATCTACAGCCAGGATAAGTCTTGAATGTCTTGCTTAGGCTACACAAGCTTGCATAAATAACCACTGACAACTTGTTATCAGTAAAGCAAGTGCATTTATTCACTCTTCATCTAGAAATTCACGTGTACTGTGATTTCCATAGCATCCATTGCAGTTGCAGTCAGCCTGATCCTCCAGTAGCAGAGTGAAGGGGAAGGGGACAGCTGTTAGATAAATATGTTCAACTGAACAACAAACTAACAGCTAAGCCTACAATCAAGTCATTTTACGCCACAACATACCACTCATACAAACGTAGTTCAAAACGAAGGCTAAGTTTCAGCCAGTGATTGTTTGCCATTTCCCTCGTCAGGCCACTTATTGCTACGAAAGGCGGCTAGCTTGCAATTTGAGTGTGAAGTGCTTAGCTACCGCCTCCACTGCACACAACCACGAACCTAGAAACATTCCCGAGGTCTAGCTAAAGTAATATATAACTTACCTTCTGAATCCTCGGTTATCGCTTAATCAAGTTATGAACTTACTCGGCCTGATACCAATATTATCAAACTAGCTAGAGTTAAACTTAACGTCCTCTCTAGACGTAGCATCTACGAGTAGCATGTTGCTAAGCTACAAGTTTGAAGCTAACGCCAGCTTACTTGATAAGCCGAGTCATTTTAAACAGACTTCACACACTCCATTCGTATAAAAAACACAGATTAATTGTAACTTACATTGGGTGTGTTAGGAAAACGTCCGTTTCGTCGTCGTTTGTTGGACGAACCAGACAACAAGAACTTAAACTTTCTTCAAGAGGATGCTTGACAGCAGTGCCTGAATCGCAAGGAGAACGCTACTGCGCATGCGCACAAGTTAATTACGGGATGTGTAGTTTTAGGGAGCACCAGATTGTATGCATTAGAAGCTGAGACAGTTGGATTCACAGGTGACACCTGTGCCAGTGTTCTGATTAGCCCGGAACTACTCTGGGAGCTTAACGAGCACAGCTGGCTTTAAGCCATTATGACATCAACGCCATTCAAGTCTATGGGGGAAAAATGAGCATTTTAACATTTTTAATCCCCTATTTCTCAAAAAGTATAAACTTTTAAAAAAGTCTGAAATAATAACTCTCTTGCCCCACTCCAGACCTAAACAACGGTTATTTCAACATGTCTGTACGTTAAGCGGTTAGAGTCACATTCATTCTTGAAAAGGTAAAAAGAAAAGGTTATAAGAAGAAGAAGAAGCCAGGAGATTTCAAGATAGTGGATTCCATCCAATATAATAACAAAAAGACAAGTTTTCAAGGTGTAGCTTTTATGGTGTTTTTCATCATGCATTACTTCCGCTCCAACCCATTTAGTATTGGAATCTTCACATACATGATGACGGCTTTCCATCATAGACCTTAGTCAGGGAGACTTATTTCCATGGTGTCAAGAGTTTTTTTGTATTTCATGCCCAGTCTCACTATCAAGTGCAGTCATGATGTGTCGCATTTAAACACATTGCCCGATTTGAATCCAAACACTGAAATTAGAATCATTCATTTCAGAGAACAAATGTTGAAATAGGAATGATCAATGAGCCAGTTAAAATTCCTATCTTGCCATTCTGTTATTATGACCGCCGCGCAGCGTAGTCATATAGGTTTAGTCAGATTTTTTTTTTCTTTTTTTCTTTTTCGTGTTGTAATTGCAGGTATCTGTGACCTAACATAGTCAAAACTGCACAAAATTGGAAGTGTAGGATCATTATGACACCCTCTGAATGCACGCCAAGTTTCGTGGAATTCCGTTAATGGCGGGCCACACAATAAATTAATTTATGTTACTATACACCAACTGGCCTGTAGGTGGCCGGAGACAGTTTTCTGTGAATATCTCGAGAACCGTAGGGCCTAGGAGGTCCACCTTTTTTTTGTATGTTGGTCTTAAGGGGGCATGTCAACCCATCCCATTACCACTTATTTCATGTATAGCGCCACCTAGTTAACAATTAAAAAGCCAAAAATTAGGTGTTTTCATCACAATATCTCTGGCTGACGTGGTCAAAACTGCACGAAATTGAAAGTGTAGGATCATTTTGACACCCTCCAAATGCATGCCAAGTTTTGTGAACTTTCGTTCATGGGGGGCCTTACAATAAAATAATTTATGTGTACATTTAGTGACCGTACACGAACAAGGATTCCCGGGACACTGAAAGACCGGGGTACACGAAACTTGGTGGGCATGTAACCCCACATGGATAGCATGGAACCATCGTAGCCCCCACGCTGTACTGGACCCCCTGAAAGGAGGGTAGGGCAGACACAGTTTTTTGTGAATATCTTGAGAACCGTAGGGCCTAGGATGACCAATTTTTTCCGTATGTTTGCCTCCAGGGGTCATGTTAACCCATTCCATGTGCACACATGTGCATAAACAGATACACACGCACACACATACATTCACAGTAATCATACGTATGACACATACTCACACAGTAGACATATGTACGCATGCATGCACATGCACAAACACACATACGCAGGCAAACACACAAGCACGCACACACACACACACACACACACATAAACATAAATGTGTACACGCACACATGCACACAATTCAAGAATTTCTCAGAATTATGAACAGGCAAGATGGGGGTGGGGTTGTATAAAATGAATTTTACATGTGAAATCTATGAACTAATCATGTTTTGGTACTTGAGAATTGAGTGTGGATAATGCAATTTAGTGAGACAGTTAGAATCATATAGGCCTTTCAGCATGATTTATTTTTGTGGAAAAAAATGTGCTGGACTGGGCGGCGGTCATATTTTGTACCGCTCTGCGGTACATCTAGTTCCTTCTATATATACAAGAGAGTTAGAGAGAGAGAGAGAGAGAGAGAGAGAGCAAATCCAGCTGTTTGGGAGCAGTTCCATTTGAGCTCCCTAACCCGTGGCCCGGGCTTTGATTACAGAGAGTGAGCGGGCCTCGGTTAGAGCAGGTGCACCACGGCTCCTGCCTGCTCTGAGTAAATGCATTCTGATTGGGAACAAACATTGGGGGAATGGAATTCTCGCGTGCTGGAATTATGGAAATGAGCTGCTGTGTTTTTACAGAGGAGTATATGTGTGTGTCTGCGTGTGTGAGTGTGTGTGTGTGGGATACAAAGGTAATTCCAATCTTGTTCCTTGTGTCTTCAACAAAACAGAAAAAAACAGAAGGTGTAGGTTGAATGATCTGAGCTTACATGAGCATACTGTATCAGGGACGTGCACAGGAATTTTGAGGGGCAGTTGCTCTGACCTGATAAAAGCCCCCCCCTAAAAAAAAAAAAATATTAATTAATTAATTAATTAATTAATTAATTAATTAATTTAAAAAAAAAAAAACTCATGGGCTATATGCAGGACTGAGAATAACAGCGTCTTTTTTTTAAATATATACACAAAGAAGTAAAACACTGAAATACAGCACTCAATCACCTTAACTTATCATTATTTTAATGCCCTTAGGCTTAGTGGTATTTATGTTCTGCTCAGGCAAGATCTTTGAAATGACCTCTAAAATAGCCTATGTTTTTTTAGATTAGGCTACAATTATTTAGCATGCAGCTCTTTAATCCTGTACTTTCTAGCATGGTCCTCTCATCTCATATTTGGTGATCATCACTTAGGCCTGTCCTGTGCCTCCTCCTGGTCCACATTTTCCTCACATAGTCTGGAGGCTTGTGACTGCTCCTCACCTTAAATGTAATGTAATTATGAAACATTGCCATTAGTGGGCTAAAATATGAGTCTGATTAATTAATCAATTCGTCTACAGTGTCATGTCATCTTTATCACAGTGCAAAGTCTCTCTCACCTGCTGGTTGGCTTTTTCGCAGCCAACCTTGCAGTGATTGCTGCCTCCCTGAATTGTCTCTCCCTCTCCTGAATCTGACTCTTTTCAGTGGGCATCTTGGCTTCAAACAATACCCAAAATACTAGTGATAGGATTTAGGGATTTATTTTGAATCAAATAATTCATGTGATGCATTACTTCCATCATTCATTATTCTTGCTAAAACGAAATGTACGCTAGCTTAGTTTGCCTATGCCTACCAAAAAAATAGTAGGCTAACCTAGGCTATGTGGTAACGGGCTGCTTCTCTGCAAGCTATCTGTCTGATTATTTAGGCTAAACGTGGCAAACTCAGCCTGGATTTATGAAGATTTTAATTAATTTCATAAAACTTGATGACGATGATCGTTCGTTTGTTATACATCACAAACTCACCTTTTCCGACAACGTTGAGTCGTCTCGTATGACAACCGCGACAATCTCCTTCTAGGGCCGCTTATGCAGGCTCAGCTCAGGTGCCGGTCGTGTGCAGCGCAGTAAACAGAGTTTGCCCTTCCCCTACTGACTTTCACTTTCGGTGCCCGAATGGAAGTGAATGAGGCTTTGCGATTTTTTTTTATCTAGGCCTACGTGAAATTCTGCATCCATTGTACGATTTATTTATTTATTTTCCCCATTGGAAGGGCAGCATGAGTCAAGAATGGGCAGTTGCCCGGGTAACCTGAGCAACCCCCCTGTGCACGTCCCTGCTGTATTTGAGTACATGACTAGTGCATGTGTGTAAGTCTGTGCGTAGTGTTACTATGCCCATGCATGTGAGTGTGTTTATTTATGCATATGTATGTGTATAAATATGTTTGTATTGTATGTATGTGTAGGTTGTGTGTGTGTGTATATATATATATATATATATATATATACATATACACATACACATTATATGTATGTTATGTTGTGTGTAATGTGCTTCTGTGTGCATTCAAATTGTTTGCTGAAGACCTTCTGTGTTGCCAGACAGTCATATGCTGTTGATTACCCCACTAATGGACAGCCAGCGCACAAGGTGAAGTAATTTCATGCCAATCACCACTCATTACTTAATAAATGCTGATGACGGAGGGTGCACAGGGATCCTGAAATGGAAAGCAGAGCACTTGTAATTATATTGTTATTTACCTCTTTAAAAATAACAGGGGCTCCAGTACACAATTACAAAGTCCTCAGGTTAAAGACAAAGAGTTTAGATATTGTTATTATTATTATTATTATTATTATTTTATTATTATTTACGCTGATGAATTATTAATTGATACATAAATGCCATTTGCAAAGTGAAAAGGGTTATCCTAAAAGCATGTTGTGCTGCCATTTTGTTGGTCGAGTCGTCCTGTTCAATTGAAGTTAATTTACTGATTTATCTTGATGGTGGCAATAATTGTTGAAACATTAGGCCAAAACATTCTGTTCTCATGCAAAGTGTACAGGCAAGTGGGTGTAAGTTAGTAGTTTTTGAGATGAGCAAGCTTTTTGAAGGCACTAACATTCAAAACTCCCAGTGGATTTTTTTTTCTAAGATGTGTGAACAGAGGGAGTGTTTTTGGGACAAACATTTGAAAAATAAACAAATGCATATTTACAACAGTGCATTTATAATTGAATAAGTTCTGCCAGCAAAGAAACATCATATGCTATGCAGAGGTATTAAATTGCACTGCCTTCCGTCTCCTCTGCAACCCGCACATGCCATTAATGATAATAGGCTACAGAGCACAAAACATTTCACCATTTATTTGAGATATTAGAAGGAAATGGTGAGATTAAGGTAATTTCTCAGTGAACACAGAGCATTGTGCATGGTAAAATGTGTGCCATTTAAAAAAAAACATTTTATCAATGTCATATTTTTGTTTTTAACTGTCTTCAGTGTATTCAGCTGTTTAATTGTCTTTATTTGACTGAGTGTACCTGCTAGATGTTCTCTGGCCACTTTATATGATTTGTGAACCACTGTGTGCTTCTATGCTTGATAAGTGCTCTATAAATAAATGCATTATCATTAAGTTATTATTGGAATGATCAGTGGGACATACTGTATATGTTTTTTGAGTCAATAATTCTCCCTTGAGTATTAGTAGGTGTTGTCTTCAGCCATGAGGACCCAATCTGAGGATGAATGGTGTCAGGACAGAGCTTTATGTGGATGAATAACCCAAATGGAGAGCCTCTCTCTCTCTCTCTCTCTCTCTCCCCTTTTTCTATAAGATGCTATCACTCTGTAGAAATGTCAGTTTGAGAGGAATTCATATAACCTTTCACATCAGCGGACATTTTCACAAGAACACTGTGAGATAGCATGTAATAATGTGAAAGTCTACCTGCAATATGATTTCATT
Source organism: Alosa sapidissima (assembly GCF_018492685.1). NCBI lineage: Eukaryota > Metazoa > Chordata > Actinopteri > Clupeiformes > Clupeidae > Alosa > Alosa sapidissima. The sequence goes on from NC_055977.1 coordinate 17,742,344, forward strand.
TCGCAGCCTTTTGTCAGTAGTTCCTCTGTCCGTTGAAAGTTTATCTTAATGTTCCTGTTCCATTTCAGAAATCATTGCTGAATATCATGTCAGATCTCTGAAGTGAGGTAAGGTGGTTCACATTAAAGGCATAGATATGTCACCATTGCCTTGGAAAAGCTTGGTCAGTGCAATGCATTCCTGTTTTTATGCTTCTGTCTTTTATACAGCTTCTTCAAAAGAGGGAAAAAGAAACAAGAAATAGTATATCTTCTCATCTCATTTAACATGCAAGGCGGATACTGAATTTCATACAACTAGAGATAATAGACTAGGATCTGTCGGCAAGGTGTCCTATGCACCTGAAGAGGGTTGAAAGTAAATATTGTGTATTATACAACAATTGGGTTCTATGGAACTATTTATTTGTTTCTGATTGGCCGAGAGACGTTCCATGAGTTGGAATATCCCTGGACATTTCAACTCAGACTTTGCACAGCTAATAATAAATCACTCCGCGATACAATAACTGTGTAACATTTATTCACCATAAATTAATAAAGTTGCGTGGTTCTGCAATGTACGTAGACTATGTTTCCGTTTTTTTGCAGTACCATGTCCCTTACATGACATATGGCCCAGTGTCCTTGTAACATGGCTGCAGCAAACCTAGATATGAATGTGATTTCAGCCCGACTTTCAACATTTCTTTCAAGAAGACACCAGAGAATGTCTAATAAGGGGAGAACTGCCACTCTCGGAAAACTTACGGTTTCTGAACTGGTTGCAGTTCCTTCTGTGGTTCCACATGAGGGCGCTCGTCCACGAGTGCAGAATGCATGGAGGTCTATGGAGCTGTACCCCTCAAAATCCACTTTATTCGGGATATCATTTTTTTTCAAGTAATTTGAGTATTGTATTCGAAAGGGGAGGCAAAGAAAATACACTTGGTTGTTTATATTTTTTAAATATACATTATATTTTTTAAAGTCAATTAATTGTTATTAAAAGCCTTTCAAATGTGTCAATGACGTCATTCATTAGCACAATGCTAGCGTGTTATGTGCAACAACGACCCAACCTGTAAGAAATCAAAAGGACATAAGTACTCGTTTATTCAACTTTTGACCTATAACCCATGTTGAAGTTATACAAACTACAATCAAATCTGAGATTTGTCAACGACAATCAGGTGAACGAGGCCTCTGGCCTCGTGGCTATGGCCGAACAACACCCGTGGGAATATCCATGACCAACCCCACTCTCACTCGTGCTATATTGCTTAATTATTACAGTGCATGAAAATGCACTGTACTGTTCTTCCAAGGCAACAACAACTTCTTCTTATTACAGTGCATGAAAATGCACTGTACTGTTCTTCCTAGGCAACAACTTATTTTTCCAGTGCATGAAAATGCACTGTACTGTTCTTCCTAGGCAACTTCTTATTATGACCGCCGCGCAGCGAAGCGGCGGTCATATGGGTTTAGTCAGATTTTTTCTTTTTTCTTTTTCGCATGCCCAAATTTCCGTCAATGATTCCCGGGACACTGAAAGACCGGGGTACACGAAACTTGGTGGGCATGTAACCCCACATGGATAGCATGGAACCATCGTTTTTCGTTTTGATCTATAGCCCCCCCGCTGGACTGGACCCCCCGAAAGGAGGGTAGGGCAGACAGTTTTCTGTGAATATCTCGAAAACCGTAGGGTTTAGGAGGACCATTTTTTTTTTTTGTATGTTGATCTCAAGGGGCCATGTCAACCCATTCCATAACCACTCATTTCATGTATAGCACCACCTAGTTAAACACAAAAAAGTAAAAATGAGGTGTTGTAATTGAAGGTATCTGTGACCTAACATAGTCAAAACTGCACGAAATTGGAAGTGTAGGATCATTATGACACCCTCTGTATGCACGCCAAGTTTTGTGGAATTCCGTTCATGGGGGGCCACACAATAAATTAATTTATGTTACTATACACCAACTGGCCTGTAGGTGGCCGGAGACAGTTTTCTGTGAATATCTCGAGAACCGTAGGGCCTAGGAGGTCCACCTTTTTTATGTATGTTGGTCTTAAGGGGGCATGTCAACCCATCCCATTACCACTTATTTCATGTGTAGCGCCACCTAGTTAAAAATTAAAAAGCAAAAAATTAGGTGTTTTCACCACAATATCTCTGGCTGACATGGTCAAAACTGCACGAAATTAAAAGTGTAGGATCATTATGACACCCTCCGAATGCATGCCAAGTTTTGTGAACTTTCGTTCATGGGGGGCCTTACAATAAAATAATTTATGTGTACATTTAGTGACCGTACACCAACAAGGATTCCCGGGACACTGAAAGACCAGGGTACACGAAACTTGGTGGGCATGTAACCCCACATGGATAGCATGGAACCATCGGTTTTCGTTTTGATCTGTAGCCCCCCCGCTGTACTGGACCCCCCGAAAGGAGGGTAGGGCAGACACAGTTTTCTGTGAATATCAGGATGACCAATTTTTTCTGTATGTTTGCCTCCAGGGGTCATGTTAACCCATTCCATGTGCACACATGTGCATAAACAGATACACACACATACATTTACAGTAATCATACGTATGACACATACTCACACAGCAGACATATGTACGCATGCATGCACATGCACAAACACACATAAGCAGGCAAACACACAAGCACGCACATACACACACACACACACACCCACACACATAAACATAAACTTGTACACGCACACATGCACACAATTCAAGAATTTTTACCGTCATCTACTTCCTGAATTTTTGGTCTCTTTGTTTGAAAATTTGGTGGGTATGTAGCCCTACTAGACTTTTACGGAAAAATTTTGTTTCGTCCCCGGGGGCCACCACCATACCCCCCCCGTGCTGGGCCCCCGAACCGCAAAAAAAATAGTTTTTCCTAAATAACTACCTGAACCGTGGCACTGAGGATGAAGAATCTTTTATGGTATGTTGGTCTGAAGGGCCCACATCAACCTGGCCCATAATCACTCATTTGTGATTTGCACCCCCCCGGTAAAAAATGAAAATGCAATATTATTCTGCTTTAATCGCCCCTATCTTCAGTTAAGATGTTCAGAACTGCACCAAATTTTATGTGTATGATTGACCTGGCATTCTCTGGGAATAAAAAAATTAGGTTATGTGTACATTTAGTGACTGTACACTCATAGGCCTGTAGATGGCAGTGCACACATATACACATGCACACACACACAGGCACCCACATACTATTGGTATTAGAACGGCCAATACATAATTACAAATTCAGTAGGATTAAAAGAAAGCCAAAATAAATATTCATCATCATCATCATGGCTGCATTTTCAGTATTGGCGATAAGTAGTCGTTTGTCCACTAGATGGCGCATCGTTGCAGTGAGACGTAATTTTGTTGGAAGTTAAAAGTGGGTTGGAAAAACAATGGACGCTTCCTACAAGGACTGTAATTTACCGCAGCGAACATCTAATAAGGATAGGACGATGTTCACATGAAGTGTAATTCCCATTTCTTTTTGAAGCCGAAATAAATCTGAGGATGTTTATCGGACATGCTTGGTTTTTACTGCAGGTACGTTAATCTTATAATATCAATAAGGACCTAGGTAATGTTACCGTTAGCGTTGGTTGAGTGATGGAGGCCAATTTGATTTATTGCATTTGTAGAAAACTATAAATGCGGTTATACCAAGCAAATTGATAGCAGCACTGTTTGTATCTTTCGACTGTCATTTATTGCACGTGCTACAAAATCATTCTGTGCAATGGAAGATTTACCAACTTTACACCGGTCTGATACAGTTTTGCCTATAGGGCTACATGCGTGAGACTGAGATGCCTGTTTATTTTGTTTTAAGTGCGTGCAGGGTAGGGGAATCGATGTGCTTTGATTACAGCTTGGTAGTTGTAGTCTGTGAAATTAAAAAGCACGTGTGTGTGAAGTATCCAAACAATGACACCTTCATTTCATTATGGCTGCTTTAGCAACACACCTTAAGCTACTGTGTAGTGGGTCCCATTTAGAAGTGGCTACTTCATTCGCGCTTTTCTTGACTCATGGAGCTGCGTGAATGTTATTACAACTTTGCCACGATATGGCAGTTTAAGTCCGCTTGATACTGTAAGGCGTAAGCCATTGGTTTCCAAAGGAGATTTTATTTGTGTCGCCAGCATAGCCTATTGACAATTTATGTTGTAAATAGGCCTACCTTATAATCCTACCTGTAGCTTAGGGAAGCTAACAGCTTTCTATTAGGATCTAGTTTGTTAGTTACAGTTTTGTCATAACTCCCTGATGCATTTTTGCATTTAGAATAGCCAGAGCGTGTATATCTCAATCGGAAAATATTAAGACAAGACAATATCGGGTGCCTATGGACTAGGCTGGGTGAACCCAGCCTGATCTGCCCTCTATTTATTTTTTGATTTCTTAAAAGATTGAGCTTGGTCTGATGAAAGCCAGACTAGCCATGGACCTCAGTTACACAGTGCAAGGGAACATGAATCAGCCTATATTTGCACGAACAATAACGGACAAAAGCTCTTCAACTTTGGCCCGTTAAAATGTGTATGAACAGTCTAGCGACGCATTTCATCAAGGCCCATTTGGACATGTCAGTTATTTGCACCACTGGTTAGATGTAAAACAGCATTTCGTTTCAGACTACTGTTATTTAATTTGTGCATTAACAATAACGTTTCAGACTACTGTTACTTAATTTGTGCATTGACAATAAAGTATTAGGCCTACATGAACTAAAGATGACTAAAATCTTATGTAGAAGAAGAAACATTCACAAAAAAACCATCCATCCAAAAATGACCTTTGTTTTTGATAGCTGTTGAAAACGGCATGGAACTAACAGAGATGTTTTTGTTTATAAATACATAAAAAATAAATAAATAACATTATGCTGATACCTTTTGCTTTTCCCAAATACAATGTAGCTTACAGGTGTAAGTGACCTTTCATCAATCCAGTTGCAATGGATGAACTGTGATGAACTGCCCTACTTGTGATTGTTTAGAGATTTTAAAGGTTTTATAACAATGCTACATCTTCTTTGGCTATTCTACAATCTATTCACCTTTTCAGCACCAGTAGGCTACTTTCTGTGCAGCCGCACACACACACTCAGGCATGCCAAACAAGCATACACAAAAGTTTCAAGAGTGGGGGATGGAGTAAAATATGGACACAAATTGAAGTGTGATTTATTTTCGCGGAACGGATGTCCAGGACTGAGCGGCGGTCATATTTTGTACCGCTATGCGGTACATCTAGTCATTATTCCGCTTACCACTTTTTCCGTACGCAATTTCTCTTGAACAGTTTAACTTAGAAACTTCATTCAAACTTTGTAACGTAGGTCTTCAAACAGATCGGGTTGCTATGTCTTTTCAACTTTGAAACTTTTATACTTTTTAAACTATTACAGAAAAACGTTTTAAAAATCCCCATAGACTTAACATTGCAGATTATGACATCATAATACGGCCATTAAGCAATTAGAATCCTATGGCAGGTGTTCAGGCCACCTGCAGCCTCAGGCTTTAAGCATACAATCTGGGTCAATTAAGACTAAACATCCTATTCAACTGTTTCCTCTGCCCAAAACTGTTTCAAAATAAAAGTCCTCACTACAATAATCCACTGTTAAACAATGTCACCCATTAAACTTTTTACATTCAACTTTTAAACGGTCTACTTTTAAACTATCTATCTATTAAACTAGCTGTCTATCAACAACTTTTAAACTATCTACATTCAACTTTTAAACTATATACATTCAACTTTTAAACTATTATTAAACTATCTATTAAACTAGCTATCAACAACTTTTAACTTGTCATCAACTATGACTCCTACCCACTGTAGCTAGTTAGCATGTTAGCATAGTTAGCATGTTAACATTGTTAGCATTTTTAACAAAACTGCTAAAAATGATTAGCTAGGTTAGCTAAGTCACATGGTTAGCATAGTTAGCATGCTAGTTAGCATAATTACCATAACTACTAAAAATGATAAGCTAGGTTAGCTAAGTCACATGGTTAACATTGTTAACATGTTTAGCAAAACTGCTAGAAAATGTTAGTTAAGTTAGCTAAGTAACATGGTTAGCATGTTAGCATTGCTAGCACTGCTATAAAACATTAGCTAAGTAGCATGGTTAGCATAGTTAAAAATCTTAGCATAACTGCTAGCAAACATTAGAGCCATTCCAACTTTCAGTTATCGTCAAATATCTACCTATACACGGCCATTAAACTATTTGAATATCAACATTCATTAAACTTCCAGTCTGTCAACAACTTTTAAACTATTTACCTTCAACTTTTAAACGGTCTACTTTTAAACTATCATTACACTATCTATTAAACTAGCTGTCTATCAACAACTTTTAAACTATCTACTGTCTATCAACAACTTTTAAACTATCTACATTCAGCTTTTAACCCTCTAGGCGCCACGGTCGAGTTTACTCGACAAGATGCGGTACTGAATAAAACGGCCGATTTAGTCAAATAGGGTGTCATATTTCGTTCGACCTCCACTCCACTAGATGGCAGACATAGTCATACGTCATCCCCAAGTCCGAAAAAGGTCACGCTTTAAACAAAACTTTCGTGCTACAGCGCATTGAATCAGTGCGTGCAATACCGGAACTAGTGTGCGTGTGAGCCACTTTATCAGAGCGATATTGTCAACGTCAGCGAGTATTTGCATTAGATTATCGTCTAATGGCATTAAAAAAGTTTACCCGAAATGAAGTGTTGGGTCTTCTATTCGCGGATCCTGATTCTGAAGGGGAATATCTGCCTTCAGAAAATGACGGTGAATCGTTTAGTGAGGCTTCAGATGCGTCCCTGCCTTGCAATGATGCAGCTGGACAAAGTGAGTTTAGCTTACACCAAGCACAAACGTTGAATCGTTTGCCCAATGTCAGTGGTGGGAATAATGTTTCACGGGGTTGGAGTGTTCATCGGGAAGTTAGCAGGGTGTTAGTGGTGTGGCGAACGAGGCTGGAGGTAATGTCCATGTAGCGCTGTCTTCTGTCTTCTGACCGTGTGCTTCTCCGCAATCGCGGCGACAGTAACGTGGTGGAGCCTTTGTCTAATGCCACTGAGTGTGTTAGACGAGGTTGAAGTGCTCATAGGATAGTTAGGGGGGAACGTAGAGGCAGTGTGGGGAGTCGCAATGAGAATGACAGTAGGCCTAGTCCGAGCTGCGCAAATATTCTCTCCACTCGGCGCGCGCGCGAGGCAGACCTGGCCATGTCGCTCGCAGCAGGAGCAGAGGTGGTGACACGGGGCAGGGGAGCCATTAGGCTATGCATAGTCTATCACAAGATGATGGGAATGCTGGCCCTGTATGGATAGGGATAGGGAGTCATTATCTCTACAGCAAAAGGCCATGCTGTTACATGTCAGCCATTTATTAGTAATGATTTACAGTGTTGATTTGCTACCTATTTCCCTGACCATTTAGGACATACACTAGGCCTATGTGTTCTTTTTTTGTGTGTTCATGTCCTTGTGATGTGTGTGTATTTGTCAGCTAAGAAAAAAAAAACTAATATTGTCTCTTGTCTTGTCTCGTCATCTCACTCCTGATCTGTGCCTTGCCGTGGCAAGTGAGCTTTTGAACTAAACAGGTCTTGTCTACTTGTGTTTGTGTGTCATCTGAATAATATATATGTGCCCCATACATGGAATCAGAGTGCCTACTGTATGTAGTAAATGGAAAATCTCTACAGCAAAAGGCCAGCATACCGCTACATGCATTCGGTTTGTTTCTGCCATTTATTAGTAATGATTTATACAGTTTGTTTACTACTTACTATTTACCTGAGCAGTATCAGTATTGTGCAATATAGCATACAGAAGGTGAGGGACATTTTGGGGGAAAAGAAGTGGTGCATTTTATCATTCAAACATGCAACTTTTCATGAAAATTCTATAATCCAAGATGGCCGCCACCATATGACGTCATAATATGCAAATTTGATATAAACATTTAATCTCTACATAAACTTTGGGTCATCCTTAATATTTCTCTAATTTACAGAAAGTCACTATCTCTTATCACTTTTAAGATATAGCCTTTTGAAATGAAGATGTCAAAATCGAATGTTTCGGAAAAAAAAACTCTGGCGCCTAAAGGGTTAAACAGTCTACTTTTAAACTATCAACTTTTATTAAGCTATGCAACCACCATGTCTATCCTAGCATCACCATAGTAACCATCTCTGTATTATCCGTTTTAACTATACATGATATTTTACATCACAACTTTAGCATTTTCATGCACTGGTAATTCCTTGGAATTGCATTTCTAGTTATTCCTCTTCTTCTAACGCAGTTAATGCAGCTTCAACCGTTTAACGTAGAAACTTCATTCAAACATTGACGCGTAGGTCTTAATTAGGACATGTGGGCTTTGTATTTTTTATCTTTGTAACTTTTATACTTTTTAAACTATTAATTAAAAACTATCAAAATTTCCCCATTGACTTAACATTGCCCTTTATGACATCACAGCAATTAGAATCTTCTGCCAGGTGGCCATCGTTAGTTGAACGATGCATCGTACCACGTTAGTAAAAAGCTAACCTCCGTAGTTGTACGGGAAACGCACCCCAAAACAGTACAAAATTGTATTGAGACATGATACAGAAAATACCAGGAGCATTAGTATAAGTATAAGTATATATTCTCTTTTGATCCCATGAGGGAAATTTGGTCTCTGCATTTATCCCAATCTGTAAATTAGTCAAACACACACAGCACACAGTGAACACACAATGAGGTGCAACACATACCTCTGTAGTGCCTAAAGCATGGGCATCTTGCACATTTGCCCGAACACAATCAATTCTGAATGATGTATACAGGTTTTGAGCAACATATACTGCCATCCAGGCAATGTCTTGGGAAGACCTTGAATATTTCAGGAAAACAATGCAAAAATAAATTTGCAGTCAAGATTTGTCAAATTACGTGCATAATGGAATGTAAAACATGACTAAGAATAGGCCATACAGTTGAGCAACTGAAATCCTATATTTGGGAGTAATGGGACAAAATTGAATTCTTTAAACTCTAGCAACTGGTGTCCTCACTTCCTAAACATTTACAGAATTTTGTTAAATGAAAAAAGGTGAAGCAGCACAGTGGTAAACCTTGTCCCAACTTTTTTTGAAACATGTTGCTGGCATCAAATTCAAAATGAACACATCATTTCCATGAAATATAATATGTTGTCTTTGTCCTTTTTACTGCTATTGGTTTACAAGACTTGTATAATATAACATTCTGTTTTTATTTGCATTTTACACAATGTCCCAACTTTTTCTGATTTGAGGTTGTTATTTCTTTTCCACACACACACACACACACACATTAGGGCCCACACAATGTATCGGAATAGTCTACATAAACCCCTTATTAGTGAATTTGGGTAATACAAAATTGTTTAAGGTCAGTGTTACCAACAAAAAAGTGTAAGTGACCGGTGCATTCATTATTCATTCTTACACTTCAACATTTCATTGACATTTCACATTAACGTTTCATTACGGGAAATATGCACCTGAATAACTTTATTGACTTTATTCAACCGCTGAATAACTAGCAGGGGTCACATGTGCCAGACTCTAACCAGTTTGCATATCTTGTAAAGAGGTGTATTATGGTCATGTGATCAACAGAAAATGTCTGGTGTGCTTTCAGGTCGCTGACAGAAATATGTATTTCACAAAATAAAAAGATTAATGCAAAAGCAAAATTATCCAGTTTTCTCACCTGTGCAATTATTATGTGTTTTGTTTTGGGCCTATTCGTTCAACTCTTTGAGAGCTCACAACAAGAACAATCAATAATACAAAGATGCTAACATATACTAATTTGAAACACAGCACACAGTTTATTCATGAACGAATAAAATTAACAAAGCTGACTAAAATCACTTCATCAGTGTAACCCAAACACATTTCTGCCTTCATTTTAAAGGAACACCAGGGCCGGAGTGGGGCCACTTTTCAGCCCGGGAGTTTCAGGCCCAAGACCGTCCCACTTTTTTAGTGGTGGTGGAAATTGGTAACCTGACCTTAGCCAGATGAATTTCGCTCCGCCTAGCTCCACTCATCCATCTTGAACCGATCCATTGAAGTGTTGCTTCAGAAGGCTGGGCCTAATCAAAAAATGCTTGCATATGATTGAATAAGCCACTTGTCCGTCATCTATTGACGTGCTACTTCAACCACTCACATCGAAGCCACCCCGTGACGCTAAAAACAGTGTCACAGTCGCTTCTACGCTATGTCACATCTATGAAACTCCCGCCCTGCGTCCTGATTGGCTGAACCATAAAGTCGGTTGCAGAAATCACTCTCAATGGAAGAGGTCCCAGATGGATGTGAGTGAAGCTAGGCGGAGCTATAGTGGAACGAAATTCATCTGGCTAGGGTCAGGTTAGGAAATTGGATGAATAAGGCAACATTTCAGCTCTTACTATCCTGTAGTTTTTATTATAGGCTACCAATATTCCACTATTCCACAAGGATAAGTTGATAAGTTAACAAAAACAGGAAGGAAGAAATAAAGCATTTGAAATGTATCCCACAATTCCACTAAGAGGCATATTGAACTATTGTTTACATGTTTTTTCTGCATGGGTCAGCTATCATGTTGTTGTTTGATGATTTGCTCCTTTACTACACCCACTTCTGAGCAAACAAGGCATATAGGTTGATCATGTAGCCTACTGCTGTCATATAGCCTACTGTTAGCCTACATAAAATAATTTTAATTCATATGGTTAACTCTATTATCCTTTCTACTTCTCCCTGTAGTCATAGCTAATTTCAGGCTCATCATTTTCAGTGGGGGACTGGCTGATCTGCTGCTCAGAGGCTACTTTTGTTTTTAGGCCTAGGCTACTGCATACACAGATCAAGCTTGAGTTTTGTTATCAATATTTGCATAATATTTGCAAAGTCTATGAATCGCCATATTGGATGATACAAAAAGGCTAATTTTTTAAAATTAATTTAATATGTTGCTTGCGAATAGGTTGACAACGCTACAACGTCCAGTATTAGGCTACGGCGCATCATGGCTAATTTACCAGTTGCTACTTATTCTGTCCTCTTCAAAAAAAATCTGGAAGCTTGGCACATTTGGCAGCATTTTCCTAGTCTTTTTTACCTGGCCTTTCCAGTCCCTCATGGCCTCTTTCTACCATCCATCCTCCCTGACGCTTATCACTACGGTAGGGCTGGCCCAGATGGTATCTGAGAAAACTTTTTAGAAAAGACGGGCTATATGGACCCAACCAATTAACTCTTCTTGGGAGGGGAAAACAACCCATGCAGAGGCTGCGGTGTTAGGCATAGGATGCGAAAGTGTGTAGCCAACTTTAAGAGAAGATAGATTAACGTGGCAAATGTTAATATTTTTCCCTCGACCGGCCCAAAAGTGAAGCGGCCCACCGGGAATTCTCCCGATTACCCACTCCGGGCCTGAGGAACACACTAACATTGTGGGAGCTTACTGTAATTGCCATCTCCCCCACAATTAGATAAGATAGTACATACAAAGATTGTTAAGGCGGAGCAAGATACTTCGTCGTAGTTCATGTCTATGGGCGCGAAATGGGGATCGAATCCTGTCTGCATAAAGAGGCGTGTCGATGACGTATTGACGAGCGTACGTTGCAACCGTCCAACAGCAGCTGCATAAATAACCGGCGCACACCTGATATAAGGTCGATTTTCTCCAGACTGGAATTCTCAAAAATGCTAAAAATGTACCTGAAATGTTCAGAAGGGTTTGAGGATCATGAAAACGTTCCCGAAATTCACATTCCTAACTCTATAGAACCAAGACCTTAGCATATGTGGTGAAATTCTGATCTATGCCCATAGACTTCAATGGAGCAGTCGCTGCCTCTGCTCTGCATAAAGGGGGATTTTGACCCCCCCCTCGTGCGATCCGGGTTCCCGGAAGTGGCTCCTGATGAAATATCTTGCTCCGCCTTAACAATCTTTGGTACATATGTACTCATGTCTGTGCGTGTAGGAACTCAGTTTAACTCACCCACCATTAGCCTAGCTTAGCATTGTTCATTAAGGTTGCTGGAATAAACTAGCCTATAGCTCTCATTCCCATTCCTATTACAGCACTATACCTGAAAAGCGTGAAGCATAGCTCAGTCTCTTCTTTTACAGTACATAATGTAACGATTTGATTGCGACGCACAAAGCCGTCCAATCAAAAGGCCTACTAGCTGAGAACGAGAGCACACAGATCAAGACTAAGACACACCAAGATACAGAACACAATACCCAGGGAGCAGGTCAAACAGACACACACACTACACATACAGGGGAGGACGCAGCCCCCCACACAAAAAGGATCACACACGAGGGAGAACTAAAAGGGAAACTTGTCACAATAAAGACGCTAACTTTACACGTATAACATAGGAGATATAAAGACATAAACCCCAAATGTTCACCCCCGTATCCCAGCATGCCTTTCGCGGGAGAACGTTAACACTGTCTTTTTGTGCCGACGCTACATAGCTCCCCCAACAAGCCATTGCCGTCCTCGGCAACGACCACGAGGTAGCCACATGCTAGCGTCGGCGCGCATCGCCCGCCACTCAGTTCAGTGCGACAGCCCCGCCAAATCACGTGGGGTGCACGCCGCAGGAGCTCACTCAACGGGGCGCCACGCTGCCAGCAATCCAGTTCGGGCGTGCTAGCAGCCACGTGGCCGACCCGCTCGTCACCAGCTCCCTCTCAGCAGCCGCCCTCAGGCTGCACTTTCCGCGGCGTGTCACCGCGGCACTCCTCCTCTCCTGGCGGGGCCCTAGGTGGCCTTTTCAACCGTCGACACTGTACCAAGCACCGGGGTTCGAGGGGGGCCAGATGAAGCTGCACCAACGCCACTTCGCTCCGTCGAGTCGCCGACCAGGACAGACAGGCACCGACTCCGCAGCAACCGGACCGCGCTGAGCTCTCCCGCTGCAGCTACCGTCTTCGGCGTCCCTCCTCGTGTTGCCATCTCGCAGAGCCGTCCTGCTCTGCTCCCGGCCCGTTCCACTCCTTCGCGGCCTCAGCGAAGGCACGACCCCCGAGATGGCCATGCTAACGAACTCCACACAACGAACTTTTTATTTTTTTTAAAGGCGCCGGCCAACAGGCCAACTAGAACTGGCGCCCACACAGCACGGTGCCTCTCACACGCACCCAAAAGTTTTAAAGTTCAGAGTTCAGAGGCCCTTTCCGTCGAAGCTGCCCCACCGTCGTGAGTTCGCTGCCCTCAGCGGCTCCGCCAACCGTCCATCGTCTAGGAACCTCTTCCTCGCCGCACTCCCTCGGCTCTGCTCACGTGTCGCGGCTCGCCGTGGAGTCAGCACCCAGGCTAGCGTCGTCTTCTCCGCAAACGCTTCTTCAGGCCCCTCGTCCGGCAAGATCTTCTCCCGTGGCCGCAGGCAGCTCCAGACGATAGCTCCTCTCCTCCGTCGGCAGTAGCAATAGAAGGCCCCGAGCTTTTTAGTAGCCCTTACAAGGGCTCTCTCTGGATCCTCTTGCGTGGGCCTCCACCCAGCGGTATGGTCTTCCATTCCCAGCTTCTCCCGCTGGGCGGAGGCCATGTTCGAGAGTCGCTTCTGACACCAATGTAACGGTTTGATTGCGACGCACAAAGTCGTCCAATCAAAAGGCCTACTAGCTGAGAACGAGAGCACACAGATCAAGACCAAGACACACCAAGAGACAGAACACAATACCCACGGGGCAGGTCAAACAGACACACACACTACACATACAGGGGAGGACGCAGCCCCCCACACAAAAAGGATCACACACGAGGGAGAACTAAAAGAGAAACTTGTCACAATAAAGACGCTAACTTTACACGTATAACTTAGGAGATATAAAGACATAAACCCCAAATGTTCACCCCCGTATCCCAGCATGCCTTTCGCGGGAGAACGCTAACACTGTCTTTTGTGCCGACGTTACAATAATATAAGTACATATAAATACATATGCCTACAACCATGAGATAAACATAGTTGCCTAAAAATTACATGTCAAATGTGTACAGTAACATTTTGTCATAGAAAGTAAGAAACATTTGTAAGTATATCCGGGATCAAGTATTGTTCCTGGAATGCTACTGGTAAGTATAGCATAATCATTTAGGCTTCCCACTATTTGAATCGGCGCCAAAACTCCATCTCTGCCTAACAAACAAGCCAACCACAAATATAACCACCACATATATAGGGGAAAATGCAACCATGCATTTACGGAGGTAATAATAATGATTATTGTTAATTATTAACTAGATGTACCGCAGAGCGGTACAAAATATGACCGCCGCCCAGTCCAGCACATGTTTTCCATAAAAATAAGTCACGCTGAAAGGCATATATGATTCTAACTGTCTCACTGAATTGCATTATGCACACTCAATTCTCACTGGTATCTGCTAGACAACAAGTACCAAAACATGATTAGTTCATAGATTTCACATGTAATATACATTTTATACAACCCCACCCCCATCTTGCCTGTTCATAATTCTGAGAAATTCTTGAATTGTGTGCATGTATGAGTGTACATGTTTATGTTTATGTGTGTGTGGGTGTGTGTGCGTGCATGTGCATGTGCTTGAGTGTTTGCCTGTTTATGTGCCTGTGTGTGTGCATGTGCATGCATGCGTATATGTCTACTGTGTGAGTATGTGTCATACGTAGGATTACTGTGAATGTATGTGTGTGCGTGTGTATCTGTTTATGCACATGTGTGCATATGGAATGGGTTTACATGTGCATGTGCCCTGGAGGCAAACATACGCAAAGAATTGGTCATCCTAGGCCCTACGGTTCTCAAGATATTCAAAGAAAACTGTGTCTGCCCTACCCTCCTTTCGGGGGGGTCCAGTCCAGTGGGGGGGCTACAGATCAAAACGAAAAGCAATGGTTCCATGCTATCCATGTGGGGTTACATGCCCACCAAGTTTCGTGTACCCCGGTCTTTCAGTGTCCCGGGAATCCTTGTTGGTGTACGGTCACTAAATGTACACATAAATTATTTTATTGTAAGGCCCCCCATGAACGAAAGTCCACGAAACTTGGCATGCATTCGAGGGTGTCATAATGATCCTACACTTTCAATTTTGTGCAGTTTTGACCATGTCAGCCAGAGATATTGTGATGAAAACACCTAATGTTTTGCTTTTTAATTTTTAACTAGGTG
Organism: Alosa sapidissima; assembly: GCF_018492685.1. Lineage (NCBI taxonomy): Eukaryota > Metazoa > Chordata > Actinopteri > Clupeiformes > Clupeidae > Alosa > Alosa sapidissima. Next base: position 17,757,627 of record NC_055977.1, read on the forward strand.
GCGCTATACATGAAATAAGTGGTAATGGGATAGGTTGACATGCCCCCTTAAGACCAACATACAAAAAAAGGTGGACCTCCTAGGCCCTACGGTTCTCGAGATATTCACAGAAAACTGTCTCCAGCCACCTACAGGCCAGTTGGTGTATAGTAACATAAATTAATTTATTGTGTGGCCCCCCCATGAACGGAATTTCACGAAACTTGGCGTGCATTCAGAGGGTGTCATAATGATCCTACACTTCCAATTTTGTGCAGTTTTGACTATGTTAGGTCACAGATACCTGCGATTACAACACCTCATTTTTACTTTTTTGTGTTTAACTAGGTGGCGCTATACATGAAATGAGTGGTTATGGAATGGGTTGACATGGCCCTTTGAGATCAACATACCAAAAAAAAATGGTCCTCCTAAACCCTACGGTTCTCGAGATATTCACAGAAAACTGTGCGCTACAGATCAAAACGAAAAAAGGAGGTTCCATGCTATCCATGTGGGGTTACATGCCCACCAAGTTTCGTGTACCCCTGTCTTACAGTGTCCCGGGAATCCTTGACGGAAATTTGGACATTTGGACAGAAAACAAATCTGACTAACCTTCGCTGCGCGGTGGTCATAATTACTGAAAATTGTAACATTACACTTGTCATGTCAATGGCTACAACTCATAGCAATACATCTTTTGTGACATAGCATCATGTTATGTCAGCTTTTCTATTAAAAACTTTTCAGAGAAACTATGGATCAGAAATTTTTAGCATTTGTAAAAAAAAGAGACAAAAATCATGAAATGATTGCTTGTTCTTGTCTATATAAGGACAGCCATCTGAAACAACAAAACAGAGACAGACGTACTATTTATATGTCCTATTGTAAATGCTTATGGAATGGAAATCCAACATGATTACTGATAAGGTGTGTGAGTTGACATACAGCATTCCTGTTACAGCACATACCACTACCTTCACTATAAAAGCGTGAAGCATAGCTCAGTCTTTCCTTTACAGGCACTCATTGAAATATCAAGTCCTGTGCTTCGTTTCTAACCCGTTTCATACTACATCACCACCTTACCATATTGTGAGTATTGTTCTTTTTGATTTAGAATAGAATATATTTATTTCCTTTTTTACTGTTTACAGTATCATGCCATAGGCCTACATGGCATGTGTTAAGTGAAGGGGTTTAAAAAGATAGCTACAATATATTAAAACAAGAGAAAGTTGCTACAATATATTAAGAAATGTTGAAGTATTTAACTCAGTGTTGTGCCAGTTCACAGCTTTTCTGAACTAGTTCAAGTTCAGTTCATACATGCTCAAAGTGAACAGTTCACGTTCAAAGTTCACAATTTTAATTCTGAACTAGTTCAAAGTTCAGTTCATTTTACTTTTTTCGTGAGATATTTAAATAAATACTTTTTTTCACACTACGAGCTAGAAATCACTATACGTTCTTTGAAGCTGCTCATTAGACATTTGCTCATGACACTGCAATTGTGGGTTTCTTACCAGGTGATAAAACTGGCAGCAGTACAGACAAGCTGCTGGCTGACAAGCTAGACCAGTTCTATACTTAGTGCAATGAAATCCAGCCCTCGGCGCTCTCGTCGTTGCCAGCTACGCGGCGTTGCTATGCCTACCCCGCTCTGCTCCAATTCATCACGGGTAACGTTGTGCGGAAGTCAGTATGCTATTCAACTATTCTCAGCCGGACACTACGTTGCCCGCAATGCATTGCGCACACAATGTCAAAACCATTTCTGTCTGGTGATACATGATTTAAGCGGCACCAGCGAGAATACAGGAGGGAGGAACTTTCTCTCGTTGCGTTTCAAAAGAAAAAACGGATGTCACTCAGTTAACAAATTCCAACGTTCATTTACAGTGATGTCTGCCGTTCATGACACATAATGTGAACTAATTCACGTTCAAGTTCTTTATTAAAAAATGTGTTGCGTTCAGTTCAACGTTCACGAAAAAATGAGCGTGTTCAATGAACGCGTTCTTTTGAACTCGTTCACGCACAACACTGTACTTAACAGAATCTGGAATAAAATTGCCTTGACTAAATCTGATACCAAGTCGGTCTACTCGTTGCTTTGCTTTCCACTCTCACCTGATTCTGATGAATTGTTCTAACATTCTATTTTTCCAGTGAACCAAGCAGAGCCTTTCCCGCTCCTTTGTAATCTAAGGACGTCTTCCCCAATGTTCCACCAACTCCTTTTCTTGCTCTCCGGTAGGTGTATAAATCCTGTTAAATGAAACTTACTTTGTTACAATTTGTGACAGTATAGTGTGACACCTAACCCTATACACTCAACCTGAGTTAGTCTATAAAAATAATGACAACATTCAATCCACTCTGATATTATTTAAGCGGCAACATTAAATGCAATTCATGATAATCTGAGTGATAACTACTTCATCCATTTATTCTAAACTGTTTTACACAGGTTTGTTTGCATTGTCCTTGTCCATCCCTGTGCCTAAAGGCTTTGCCAGTCACTCAGACAACATTGAGTTTTACGATGACCTGGAGAACTCACGGTTCCTGTTGGGTTCCGAGCTCGGACCCAACATCGCCCCACGGGTGGAGCTGCCCCCCGAAGACACACCTTGGACCGAGGACCCAGGATTCATCCCTCTTCCTATTAAGGAGAACTTCCTCAAGCACTGAAGCTGTGCACTAAAACTGTGGTCTGTGGTCCGAGATCACATCTGAACGTTTCAAACAATTCTTATCTGAGAGTAATCCTTTGGAAAAAGATGTGAAGATTTATTTCAATGTGACAATGAATGAAGAATGAAGAAATATGCATAGGCCTTACTCTATGACTAAGAAGCTAAGAAAATCTGACAAGTTTTAAAATGTCTAACATTGCACTGTTATTTTATACTGTGAATTGTACAGTACATTTTCATTCTGTTAATACTAGACAATATACAAACACATATAGAAACAAGACTTATGTCCAGTCAATGAGACAAGCAAAACAGTGAATGGGATGCACAATATCAAATTGTCGTTATTTCAGTGTGCAGCGGGATGAATGACTCAAACCAGTTGCTATCGGAAGAATTAATATATTTTTAAACCTTTATTCGATAACACTTCAGAATAACCAATGGTAACAATGAATTTATAATATTGTAGTTAATAATGAACTAATCATGAACCAAATAATTAAAAAATGCTATATAAACTATTAAATAAAACATTGGTTTATATAATTATAATAATAATAATTTAAGAATGATTAGTACACCATTTGAAAACAATTTGTTGCTAATTTATGAATTGCTTCTAAGCCATTCAGTGTGAGTTAAAGTAATGCCGAAGAAATATCTTATATATCCTATTCTATATATACTGTAGAAATACAGAAAATGTATCCCTCCATCCCCCCACTCCACCCCCCTTGTAGCAAGCCGTGTGTCTCTTATGTTGTGTAATGAGTTGTGTAAAGTGCATGTGCTAATGTTGCTGAGGTGCTTTTTTCCTGTTCCCACACTGTACTCCCCACAGGAGCATAGTCTGGGGGTTGCTTTTTTTTCTCCTCCCCTCTCCTCATGTTATGCTGTATTTTTCTTCAATGCCCTGTCTACCCCCTTGTCATATTGTATGTATGTTTGTATGGTCAGGTTGATGGTCAATTTCACTGGTACTTGTGACTATGTGACAATAAAGTTCTATCCTATCCTAATATAGAATCACCCCACTATATTTCTGTGGAGTTTAGGTCAGGGATCAGACCCCAAAATCATACTTTTTTCTGTAACTCTCAGTTATTAGCGATGAGTCATGCAAATTAAACCTCATCTACCAAGCAACCAATATAGTTTGTTTTTACTCTGTGATGATATTTTACATCATATTTTTTGCATTTTCATGCACTGTATTTCCTTCAGGAAATGCTTTTCTAGTTATTATTATTATTAGTATTAAATATTGTGTATCAGGGCTGTGAGCAGCCTGGTCATCATGCATGTCTGATTAGCCACCGAGATATCACCGCCACAGTCTTCAGGCCCTCCTCATTTCACATTAATTAAAATTCATCAAATTCACTTCACCAACCCCCACCTCAAGCCACTGCGTGCCTTTTACATTTCCCCAAACACAGACACCCACAGTTGCTTCACAGGTCTAAAAAGCCCCTCAATAGGGGGTCCCCCTGCCCCCACCCCTACGGTGTAGCCAATTGCGATGTTGCTACACGCTAACCAATCCCCCACCCCCTAGACCCACCCCCCATGGTCTCCTGATCTCTAGCCGGCATTAGACTGTGGGATGCCGGCAGAACATGCTGGGAAGTTGCGCCCATCCCCCCTCCCCACAATCGTTTTTCCTTCCCACCTCTATGCAAATGCGATCCGAGGTGACACACCTCAGATTGACACGTCCTCTCACATTGCCTGACCTGCTGCGTTTAAAAGAAAGAGAAAAAGAAAGTGAGAGAAAAAGAGAGAGGATAGGGGGAGGAAGAGATCGAGAGAAAGAGGAGGGAGGGAGGGTGAGCGAGATGGAGATATGCAGGGAAGGAGAGGGCCAAGAACGCTAGCTCTTTCTTAGTGGCACTCTATAGTGGCAGCTTCGTGCTGGGTGTTTCGACTTTGTCAGGTTGCAGTGAGAGGTGGCAAAGAAACGGTGGGCGCAGCTGATCGGAGGGCGGGGGAGACGCTGAGATGGTGGCAAGGCAGTGCTGGCAAGCGTAGGTGGAGAAGTTCGTAGGAGAGGAGGCATCTGCTGCACGCGCCATTTCAAAAAGACAAGCATATGGCGAAAAACAGGCGCAACCATATGGTGGGAGCTGTTTTTGAAAATGCGTGGTGGAACGCATCCATTGGACCTCCCTGACACCCTCTGTGGTGTCTTTCTTTAGAGTGTAAAAGCAGGTGCAGAGTATGCTCACTTATAGATTTTCGAGTGGGCAGAGCTTTTAAGCTGTGGCTACCATTATTTGTAGTTGGCCACATGTTTGCATTGTATGGCACAAACAACAACAACATGTATTTTTACTATAGTATTGACACAACATAGCTTGGTACGGCCTAATCCTTAGTATAGCCTGAACTCACAGTATCTGAGTCACAATCTTTCGGCAAATTTGGGATTTGCTTTGCAGGTCCGTCTGGCCAAGAGGCCATTAAAGCCCATTTCCAATGTCCCTAAAAGACAGGCACACAAATACAATCGCTGATCCGGCATGGATGTGTATTTCTTTGGAATTGAGTAATCAACTGCATTTAAAACCATTGTTTAGCTACACTTCTGAAACGATTTGTAATTTCAGTGCTAGTTATGCCTCTGCTGGAAGTCGTAAGTCAATGAACCTTTTTCAGACCTATGCTCTCAATTGAGAAGGGTCTGTTGTCAACAAGGCTATAATGATTGTGGTTCCAGAACCAGAAAAATCCCTGACACTCACATACCGTGGCCCACTGGTTAGCACTCTGGACTTGTAACCGGAGGGTTCCTGGTTCGAGCCCCGACCAGTGGGCCGCGGCTGAAGTGCCCTTGAGCAAGGCACCTAACCCCTCACTGCTCCCCGAGCGCCGCCGATGTAGCAGGCAGCTCACTGTGCCAGGATTAGTGTGTGCTTCACCTCACTGTGTGTTCACTGTGTGCTGTTTGTGTTTCACTAATTCACCGATTGGGTTAAATGCAGAGACCAAATTTCCCTCACGGGATCAAAAAAGTATATATACTTTTATACTTACTTATACTCATATTTGAGAGGTGTTGTGCAGTGCAAAACAGGCTATTTCAATCATCTAATGCCAGCTAAATCATTCTTCAGTTCGCTAGTGGTGATTCTCATCATAGCCAGCACTCAACAACATGAGGGGCCTGAGATTTCCTGTTCCTGGTGTGAGTTCATCAAGCATGCGTCTGTCATCACAATGTCTCTCTCTCGCTCTCTCTCTCTCTCTCCCTCTCCATCTCATTCTCACTCACTCTGGGTCTGCTGGTGATGGCACCCGTATTTCACGGCGAAATCGGGTGCCCCCCCGCTCCCGCGAGCAGATTGATTTTCTCATCACGGTGGATCACGTTGCGGCCCCAGTAAATCTGAATTATGCTGACAAGGTATTAGGCTGAGCAGACTCTCCACGCCCCGATAGTCAGTCGGTGTGTTTTGTGTGTGTGTGTGTACAGTATGTGCGTGTGTGTGTGTGTGTGTGTGTGTGTGTGTGTGTGTGTTTGTGTGTGTGTATGTGATCCTTCTGCTCCCGTCTGCCGATGACACCGAGTTAAAAAGCTCTTATTTCCCAGTCTGTCAGCAAAAGGAAAGATAATGTTCCTTGAAAAGGTAACCCATTGAAGACATGTGGCCCTGACGATCCAACCATGTCTTTGTGCAGGTGAAGTGGAGTTGCCGATCATACTATTTGAGAGATACTGAAAACTCATGCATGTCATGAGGTTCGTTCATATTAGTCAAATTTACCAATTGACATTTCAAGAAATACCGGTAGCTTTTAGATGCCTCATTTACAAATTCAGATTTGAGGATTTGAAGGGACATGCTTTTTGGCTGCACAAACGCAAAAAGAATTTCTAGGACAATTTGGTCAATTATTGTGTATGTTTCTGTGGGTGTTCATTCAACTATCCCAGTCAACTATACCAAGCCTGATTTAGCAAGCCTCCCTAAGTCTCTTTTCCATCAGTCGAATTCCATAAACGTGCTAACAATGTCCACTGATTTATCTACATCAAAGCACAGTAGAGAAAGGAATGACTTTCAACTTGTGGTCTCATTCCAGCCGATTTTAAATGATGTAAGATCTGTAAAAAATACATGTTTTCTTTGATTGCCGTCCATGGTGTTCTGTACCTGCTGGTTGGACTTTTTATTTATTAATCATCCATGTTCTGGCATCAAAGAGGTCCTGAGCCACGGCTTCCACCAGTCCACGGGTTGTTCCTCAATTAATACTGACTACACGCCTTCTCTCTGGCACCGCCCGCCGTGATCCACCGGCCCACTGTACCTTTTCATTGCATCATGCTGCATTCATTTGCTCATACTACCTGCGTGCTTCTTTTCTCTACTGTTGCACTCTCTCTCTCTCTCTCTCTCTCTCTCTCTCTCTCTCTCTCTCTCTCTCTCTCTTCCGGCTGTTCTCCTGCACTTGTCCATCTTCTACGTGTTTGAATATTTGAGTTTCATCTTTTTACTTTTCAAACCATCTCCCCGCCATGAGGGTTTCCAACACCCAGTGGGACTGTGCAGGACTCCATCTCTCCTCTAGCCGCCCCCCCCCCTCCCACCACCACCACACCACACCACCACCATCCACCCTTCTTCTCCATCTCCCCCTGCACCACCTCCTCCCACACACATCTTTCTTCTCCGCCTTCACCTTCCCACTGCGACCCTCATTTCAGAGCAGCTAGCTGTGCTGATTATGACGAGAATAGCCCTCTGCCTTCCCTCTCGCATGCATATGCTATTCAGAGGCCTTATAAGGCTCGTGCTTCCTTTTTGCGATGTCTTTCTTCCTCCTCAGGAATACCACGGAAACTTAATAAAGTGAAAGTTCACCGATGTGACACGTAGGCTTTGCTCATTTAAGCAACTATATAGCTCATTAATTTAGACTTAGTGGAGAGGCATAAATATTATCTCTGCTGAAAGACTGTAAGGGAACAATTCCTCTGATATTCAGTTTCTGAAGGTTCATCAAATTGGTTTAATTAACTGCAACCCCGGCTGGGGAGTTCTTCAATTAATATTGTTGTCGCTCTTTTTGCTCACAGTGATGAGTGTTTCAGGCAGTTCACCATATTTAACTGATTCTTAAATAAACAGGTTGATTAACTTTTAAGTGTTTCGGATGGAATAGGTTAATCATGAGGCTTGTCGGACCTTTTGTCTAGTATTTCTTGGAGGGGGAACTTGCCATTTCTGTTGAAACATTTGTGTCGATCACAGTGATGCTACGGTTGTCTTAAGAGGGCTTGGTGGAGTATATGTGAGTCCTCAACACTTTCCCCAGAGTGCTTAAGGGGGTTGTCCAGTTTCATAAACAGAGCCTAAAGGTCCGCTGTGTCGTGCTTTAGTGCGTTCCAGGCTTGTTTAAAATTCCAGAATTGAATTGGAAACTGGCTCTTAAATTCCAATTCAATTCTTGAATTTCACTTCCATTTCAATTGAGGTAGCAAACAGAAAGCAGAATTGCAATTTGAATTGTGCACAACCCTGGTGCGTTCACAACACCACATCTCTCAGCTGCTGGAGGAAAATGTGAATAAAAATATGCCACATGGAAAAAGTAAAGAGAGAGGGAGAGGGAGAGAGAGAGGAAATCTGTCTGCTTTTGTAACATGTCAAATGCAGAATTGTGTGCCAGAGTCTGTGACCTCGCTACTGTATTGTATTGTGACATATTTATCTGAAATACATTGTCAGATTTTTGTCTGCTTGTATTTAATTCTCTATCCTGGATGTTGTTACGCTGTCATGTCGGGGGAATTACAAAGGTACCTGGACACTGTTGAACAGCAGAAAGAAAAAGACACATGCAGATGCATATGCATGCCAGGATCATGGCATGTCAAAGCTGGAAGCAGGATAAAAAAGAGATGAGGGAATATTTGCAGAAGGATGAGTTTCAAAACATACCATATGCACTCATCAGCCACTGTGTAATCCCCACAGATCCTGGATCAAGGTTAATCTTTTGTCATATGGGAAATACTTAAAATAAAATAAAAACCCAAGCACATTTATTTTCAGACGATAACCCCACCTTATTTTACATTTGCTGAAAAAATAACAATGGCAACTATAGATAGAAAGGGATGATGCATCAAGGCCCTTTAGAGAGTCACTCTTGGGGAGGGAGTCTGGTACAGTTTCAGATGGAGTACTTAGTTTCATAGACCTTATGTATTTTTCATGATGTGGTGTTAGTAGGGCCTCCGTGAGGATCAGTGATCATTACTCTGGATTACGGCTTCTTCGCATGCTCTGATCTCCCAGGATTAGCGAAGATTGCACTACTTCATATTTAAAACCACTACAGCAGATTTCCAAATCCAGATACTCCTCTTTTGCACAAAACGTCTCCGGTTAGGAAAATGAAGGGTATTAACGCCAGGCTCTGAGCCGCACTGAACAAACTGTCCTCCCTGTCTGGGAGTTTTTTTTTCCTCCTCCATAGCCATGTCTGAAATCTCTTTGTTGTAAGTTTGTCATTGTAGAAGAAGATAGCAAGAGGAAGTGGGTGTAGGGATGTTTAAACATTTACACAAATGTCTTTTTGTGATTTGAAACTTTTTTGCATGGAAACATTGCTAAAATCCTTTTAAGTTGTTGTTGCTTTCATTGCTTTTGTCGTAGTCTAGTCAGTGGAATCAAGCTGATCAAGCCTCAGGAAACACCCTGCACACACACAGAAACCTTGTACAGTATCTGTGGTGGGATGCTGACATATGGATCTAAAATTGTGCAAAATATATATAAAAAAAAGTATTTCATTCAGAAATGAAGATACCATTAACACCACACATGACATTTACCTCCATGGAGCCAACACCTTCAACCACTGGCAGTCCTAAGGGCTGGTCAGGTGGAGAAGCAATTCTAATTGCATCCTATTGTCCATGTAAACATCAGTCGAAACGGGCTAATTTCCTGCTCTGAGCCCTATAACACAAATTCAATTTGATTGTCAGTGCTGGTGTAAATCGATGAGGGGTCTTGTTGTGTTAAACGTGAGTGCCAGAGTGCAGCGAGCAGACACCACCGACACAATCTTCAACCTCATTGCTTCGCCAGCTCAGGCCAACCTTGTCAGAAGCATTAGCATGAGATGGGATCAAGGTTCGGTATGCAGAGCAGGCAACATCGCTAGCACCCTTAGTGGCAGTGGCCGACGGTTGCCAAGCAAGCGTTAGCGAGCGGGTCTCATTAGTGACAAAGGAGTAGCACACGGTGAAGGGCATTTGACAGGTGAGCGGTCGTCGTTGTCATGGTCGTGCTCGTTAAGACACTCAGCAGCCATCAGGTGCTTCCGAAGAACATGTGTGACTTCTTGCTAATGCTAATGACAAAGGTGACCCACGATTTTCTTTTTTTGTTTCTGAGTAGGCTATGACCTGGTGATTATATGCTGTGTTAAGCAGTGTGAGCAGTGCTTTTAAAAACTGAAATCAAACTATTTTTGAATCACAAATGCGGCTTTACTATAACTTTTTTTGTTTTATTATTTTACATTTTTGTACATTTGTTAGATGATTTTCCCCAAAGTGACTAGCCTACTTAGTGCCCCTACACAAAATAGCTTTCATGTATACACTCAGAGGTCAGTCTATCTGTCTGAAATACACTTCATGATAATTATTTTTTCCTCTTAACTGTCATAAGAGTCATATATACAGTAGGTCAGGCTTTTTGATGGAAGCTCATCACATCCCACATGTTTTCTCTCAGTCATTCTTTTCTCTCACCCTCCTATGTCCCTTTTCTCTCTCTCTCTCTCTCTCTCTCTCTCTCTCTCTCTCTCTCTTTCTCTCTTTTTTTTGGTATTTATGCACCCATATGCTTTATGCAATTTGTCTTGCCTGGCAGCAACATCTTTCTACTTCTAATTGCATTCCATCACTGTCCATCTCTCGCTTCCTCTCCTTTCAATATTTATGCATCCATATGCTTTTTGCAATATTTCTGCTCTGACAGCTATCTCCTCTATCCTCTAATTGTTCTCCATCAATGTCTATCTCTCCCTCCCTTCCTCTCTTTCCTTCTGTCTTTCTCTCATCCTTCCCTGCATCGCTGTAGTTTGTGGGCCGGGAGAACGCATTAACCTCCCTGTGCGCCTCATTGTGTTAGAAATTACAACGACTGTAGCCAAATCCATTGACTGCCGAATGGTGGGTGTTGCTGAGAGAGAGAGAGAGAGAGAGAGAGAGAGAGACAGGGAAGGGAGGATATTACTGACTCTTCATGCTCTGAAGAAAAGCTTTTAACCTTGGCAATATAGCCGAAATAAACTCCCAGACACATCTCCATCTAAGTGTCGCTTTTACGTCAGATGAAACCCGCCCCTTCAGTGGAACTTAAATATAATGTTTACATCTTATTGCAACCTAGGCCTGGCACTTTTTCAGTAGCCCAATGTCAGCATTGAGGGGACAGGACACATGCCTCGGTGTAGCATGTCAGGCCCAGGATCAAGCAGATGATGTTAAATGTCTCTGGATCGATACTTTTGCCTCATATCTTACCCGACTCTCACAGTCAGCATTCTTAAACCCCTTGCAACCAATATGCAAAAGCCAGAGGTCACTGATCGTATGGGCTTGTGTAGTGAATCTGGGCAAATGAATCTGGGCATGTGAGGGCAAATATCATCTGTCTTGTGCACACTATTGTGTAATCTAACTGAAATGTCATTTCGGGGGGGAAGTGGTGACTGAAGGATCAAGACATTACCTTGCACAAACAATCACAAATGGGTGACACTGGCCGCTGTGCAGTGAGACCTCTGTCAGATATTTGGTTCTGTGTTATTTGGTGGAGGTCAGTAGATCACACCACGCGCCAGAGTCTGGCGTGAGCTGCCGTGGTCATGAGCGCCATCTGCTGGGCGATGAAAGGCTGAGCAGCATTTAAAGACTAGTGAAGTCTGGTGAGAAGTCTGCTGCCATGGTTGTTCAACGTCCACATGCTGGAATTCTGCGCTGAAGGTGGTGAGGTTACTATAATGAAAACAAATAGACATTTATTGGGAATTAAATCATTTCATTAACTTTAATGTACCATTCTTGGAAAATAATAACTTTCTGTGGCTTACAATATAATGATCTGCTTGTAGTGCAAAATGAATGATTTAAAGGATCTGAGAGTAGGGTAATCTCATTAACTGAACACTAAAACTTAAATTAACTTCCACAAATGGCCTGAGGTCATGTCGTAATTACATTTGTCAAAATGTTTTTATTTTATTTTATTTTTTTAAGTTCAATTGAAAAACAATGACAAAGAGCCCAGACAACAAGTGATTTTTCCAAATCTTTGTCATATGTTGGTTTCAGGTCTGTTATTGATTGTGGTGGGCAGGCCTCACAGAATTAATTTCCAGAATGTCCTCCATGAAACACAGGTATTTTCTCCAGTTGACAAATGGATTGCAGACGCTCATCAAATGGGTTATGAATCATAGTGCCACAAACATACCGCTCTGACAAATGCCTGGACAGGAAATCACAAATCGTTCCAATTGGAACTCTAAACACAATAATGTTACTTATCATTTCCCTTAGACAAACTATGTAACTGTGTAGTAGTTGACAAATTAGCAAATTATCTGATTCTTACGCTGTGCCATGAGAGTAAAAGTGAAAGGTTTAAGGTATAAACTTGACATAGAAGCATCTTACTGTAGATGCTACAACATACAATATGGTAACATCTGTATGTTTTGCAAAGAGCACAATCAGCTCCACAGCTGATAACAACATCTTGGAACTAGACTAGACTGCATAAAAAAACAGCAAAACATACATAGCTATCTACCAACACCAATGTGTCCATAGCAACCACTATTTTTCAACGTCTTTCTTGATTCACATAGTAAGACCGGGAGCGTAGCAGACTCATCAGCTTATCAGAAACATTTATTTTTCTGTGGTTAAAGTTTATAGAATGATTTTACCTCTGGATTTAATCAAAGTCAACTTAGCATCTCTCCAATTGTATTGTCACAGGTTTACATCATATAGAGTCCTCATCAAAATACCAGTCGCCTGAGACTTTGGTGCCCCCAACACTGTGCATTCAGTGGCAAACCACAAGCTAATTACTGCAAGTGTACAGGTACGTGTCAGCATGAAGTCAGTGGGCAGGATGCGAGCAGACACAACATATTTACTTCTCCGAGAGAGACAAACTGCAGGCTGCATGATTCTAATGTGTTTAATTGCACTGGGCCATCTGTGTCTGAGAGAGAGGATGACGCTTTCCAAATAAAGCTGTTAGGTTGTTTGCTTAGTGTACATGGGGGTGAAGGGTATATACTGTACATGTGTGTGTGTGTGTGTGTGTGTGTGTGTGTGTGTGTGTGTGTGTGTGTGTGTGTGTGTGTGTGTGTGTGTGTTTGCATACGTACATATCCTATACGTGTGTGTATAAAAAAAAAAGAAACGGTGCTGGCTCAGTAACTGTACTGAGGTACAGATGGCTACATGAATACTTGATGAGTGTGGATATTGCATTATGTACAAACACTAGGGAACACAACTTTAAAAGACTTCCAAGAAATTAAACTGAGTAAACCACAGAATGTATAATTAAGGAATGATGTTACTCTGTTGTTCTCTTTTTGTTAGAGTTCCATGGCATGTTTTGCCCAAAGTCTGCCCTGGGCCTATTAAAGTTTCAAGTATAGCTATTGCAAGCAAAATTGTGCTATTGCAACCACAAGAGATTACAGTGTGTTTATAGTCCATTCCCAATAGCTGTCATGGACAGGATGGTCTCAGCTCCAGGATATGCTCATAATAACCATTACAATGCCACCCATACTGTGTGTGTGTGTGTGTCATGTCACTCTTATGTCGATACTGTCAAGTAAAGTGTTCCCATCTTTTGTTTGTTTGTTTGTTTGCATGTTTTTTCATGGAACACAACCTTTTGCAGTTTTGTTCTTTCTTGAGAGCAGAGACTTCCTTCTAGTAACCCTCCCATGAACATTGTGTTTGTTCCAGTTTCGTCTGATTGTACAGTAAAAGCATGTAGATTTATTTTAGATGCTGCCATCGAGGTCTGTAACTCTCTAGAGGTGATGTGTGGGTTGGCTTTTACTTAATTTATTATCTTTCTGCTGCATCTTAGTCATACTTTTGGATTTCCTCTCTCTTTTAATCATGGCTGTTCAAACCCTTTCCTATGGAAATCTTTTTGATTAGTATGCTTAATTGATTGTTTCAGCACCTAAATATGTTTTAGATTAAGCAATTATTCGACTTTACCAATGCAGCTGGGGGTTCACTTACGTTTGTACATACATTGATTCCATGTTTCATGATTGTTTGGCCTCTCATGCAATTCCCTCTAAACAAGTCCATGCATTTGATAAACATACACACCTGACAATTTAAAAACTGGTGATGATAAAGTAAGAAAATCATGATAAAACAACAGAAAACTCCCAACTGTTCAAGGGATTCACATACTTTCAGCACTGTATATTCCTTCTGATTCATATGGATATGCTTTTACTTAACCCATCTTGTCTGGTTTTGAATTAAGAATATAACAATCCCCCCCTTCCAGAAAACTCCCAACTGTTCAAGGGATTCACATACTTTCAAACAGCACTGTATATTCATTCTGATCCCCCACTCTGCATAGGAACCAAGTTACAGGGAGACAGGAACAATGAGATGGACCTTGGATAAATAAAGAAGAAACATAAAGAAATAAAAGTATGCCAAAAGAGAAAACATGTTGAAAGAAGGTCAAGGTGAAATATGACATCACCTCCACACAAGGTGAGCCTTTTTCCCAAGTGTCTTCAATTCCATCCACCGCCACCCATTTACTGCAAACAAACCTAATCATAATAATTAGAGATAATGAGATAATAAAAGAAAGAAGGGAAGACACAGACATGGAAAGAGAGAAAGACAGAGGATGGGTGAAAGAGAGAGTGAGTGTCTGTGTGTGAGTGTGTGTGTGAGAGAGAGAGAGAGAGAGAGAGAAAGAGAGAGCGCTCCATCTCCAACTGGCTATATCCCGTCCTAGTAATTAGGCTACTCCCCCTTGGGTTGGGTCTTATTGACAGTGTCGTTCCAAACTACATGCGACTCTCCATCACAATGTCTCCCTGCACAAAAGCAAACAATGGCATGAAAGCTCTCTCCATCAAATGCTAATGATAAGGTTTCAACAAAAAAAAAAGGGTGAAGGAAAAAATAATTTCCTTTCTCCGCCCTTGCTGCTAATGGCTTAAGGAGAAATGACACAAGGCTCGAGGGCGGGCCTGGGGCGGGTGAGTCTCGGAGGGAAACAGGCCTCTGTGTCTGCTCGCTATACGAATCTCAAAGGTGAGTGACGGGCCAGTGAATGGTCAATCGGTTTGTGTGGGGAACACAATGGGGCTTTCATTTCATTTTTCTTCCGTGAAAGACGGCGAGAGAGACAGAGGAAGGGATGGGGCTGATGTAGGGGGGAGTGGGGGTGGATAGCAAGAGAGGATTGGGGAGTTCCTCAGACTACATGTAATTACGCCTCCAAAGTGTGGGTGTGGGGGTTATATTGATTTTGTTTTCCAGAAGGCAGGGGACGAACATAGGCAGGGGACATGGAGGCGGAGGTAGATGGGACTTGTTTTACAGGAAACCTTGTTTACATCCCAGGCCTATTAATTTGATGACAAACGAGCGGACAGAACAGACAGGCCAGCTCCCTGACAAATGGGTCTTGAGTTGCCATGGTGACAACCAGGAGGTTGTGAACCGTGGGCAAACAACAGAAGGTGACTGACAACCCCATGTCACAAGATGTGTACATACCCTTAATTATTTTAAAATGCAATACATCATAGGCTTAGTTGACAAATTGATTATAAACTTTGTCATTGTCATCTACACAAGAGTTTATAGAGGTAGACCCAAGAGTTGTCCTTTCTTTAGATTAATGTGATTGACAAACATTTTCAACTTTGGTTATGTGAGATAATTGCCCCTTATGGATTTTGTTTTGTCTGTGACTCAATAAAAACTCAAGAGAGGATTGTTATTAGAAGATAATATTTATTGTAATATATGATGTAATTCATCATAATATAATGATATATGTTTAGTATATATACTGTATTTACATGGGCCACAAGTTACAACAAGAGACATAGACAGAAAGCAAACATAGAAAAATATTAGTATTGGCACAGTTAAGCTTCTATACAGAGTACCTCTTAAATTAAATAAATACAGAATTAAATACTTGTGACAGTCTCACAGTGACTTCATTTATTTTTTTTATTTTTTACATTCATGATTTGATACAGAAGGGATTATGTCAGATGACCACACAATGATGGCTGGGAGGCAACAGTAGTCAAATTAAGGATCAGATCGCACTTCGCTAACAGTGCATGTCACATATGACAAAAAAGCTGCCTGAGGGGCCAACACACACACTCTCTCTCTCTCTATCATACATACACACTCGCATACACAAAATGACTGTTCTACATACATAATAAATTACTGAAACAATAAATCCTTCAAAAACTCAGCTGGGCAAAGTGTCAAACTGATCTAAAATCTAACAACAAAATACAAAACCTGTTTAAACATCACACAGTTCGGGGAAAGTGCAACCAGCCACCCAGCACATTAAGTATACTGTCGAGATTGAGTGCACTCAATGTAATTGTAATTCATGATATGTGTGAAACAGGGGATAACATACAGTACAGCTCCCCAACCATCATCACAGACTAAACCCTGATGATGTTAGTAATCCAACATGAAGTAGACCAATGCCTAGCCATATGTATTCCACTCACTCCCCTGCTATCAACCAATCAAAGCAATACTTTTGTAATAAATCACGTTGATTACAAGCAGTGTTCAACCAGTATAAAGTACCAGACCCCTAAATACCTCAATTCAACAGTAAAGAAGAAAGTCTTCCAGATAATAGTATTTTAACAGATGCCTTCTCTGGCTGGCTCTTGCCATTCCACAAATACTTAAGAAGCACAGCCCCAAACATCTATGTTTCTTTTTTTGCAGAAATACTTCACATATTGGGTGAGCCACTGGTTTGGAACCACTGAACTAAAATGCCACCACTACGAAGGCGAGTTTCTGTTCAGCATATGAGTGAGTGTGTGTGTAAGTGTTGGAGGGTCCTTCAGAGTGCACCGAAGTAATATCGCACGTGTCCTTGCCTGACCTTGACCAGATTGGCAAACACCTGCCTCATTGCTATGCTGGAGAGCAAAGGTAAACAACACCCGTCTCACCTCACCCACAAAGTCAGCAATGCAAACACACTGCACACAAGAGACCGGGGGGATGGGTGGAGAAATGTACCTAAAGGAGGGACGAAGAAGATGTGTGTGGGTGGGGGGGGGGGGGGGGGTATGATGCAGGGGTCACTTTGGCAAGGGGTCATTGGGAAAATGATGCGGTGGCTGTCAGCCGGCGAAGACTTGCTTACTCTAGTGCCAAACGACACCGGGCTCCATAGCCCTGAGGTTGGTCATTTAATTGCAGTCATTCATGCAATGACACCCTGCGCATGGTGCGGTGTCACCGCAAAACAAACAAAGAAACAAACAATGACCACAACAAATGAGTGACAGCGAGAGCAGAAAGCCATTTTGCCAATGAAAGAGCACTTCCATTTGTCACTGTATGTTTTCCTTTTTTCTACCCATGTCACTCTGGTTTTCAAGGACAGTAAGCAAAGGTAATGGCTTGCAAAACCCCAGAGTTAACAAAGTAAGGGCAATTGTGGCAGTGGTATTTCAGACCACATAACAGATATTGATAATCAAACAATAGATACATATTACAGTTAAATGATACATTATACATGTACCTATTCCAAAAATCATTTCTAAAGCAAACAAACGTTCTAGTAAAATCAAGTTACTTTGTAGGCCATTGTAGGATCCTTCAATCTGAGAATGAGATCTTTCGAGATGTACTGTATGCATGTCACTTTTGAGTAAAAGCTGGGAGTTGAATTGGGAGATCAAAATGATCATCAAATGAGGGGGACCCACACACCCATACCCCCCTACACCCCCCCCCCCCCCACACCACCACACACACACACACACACACACAAAATAATTCATAAAAACAAAGAGGCATACATAAATAAACAGAGGCCAATACTTACATAGTGGTTTCAACGTTACCAAATGGTTTGCATGATTCATTAATCAAATGTCAGTAGTAAATAAATGCAGTCAGTGGTTAAACATTACAACACATGTAATGTAATGTTTTTAAAACGTTAAATAATAGGACGCAGTAGTACTGTGTTAAGCCTTTGTTAGACAATTAAGGCAATATGTGGTTAGCATTTTGAACTAACCGAGTTGAGACATGACAGTCGATTACACTGAAACACACAGAAACTTCATTAGATCTGCTTTAACGTCAACGTGTTACCACAAGTTAGGATAGGAAGACACACACAAAATGGAACACTATCCTGATTTGGTCTGTTGGAGATATGAATTCAAGCCGTCACAATTACATGAAATCATATATGTACAGCACGAAACGTACATGAGTCGATAAAAAATAAAATTATGTTCCTTCTCAGAGAGAAGTGTTCAGTTGTTTTCTCATATGGTAAAAATATTCCCACAGACATCTGTGGGCTAAAATGTATATCGTATATAATAAAATGTACAGTACAGAGAGGATCATTCCTCTCCTCAAAACACTTCTAGAACTTTCTCCTTCAAGTAGAATGACACCCAGTGGCTTTGACTTCAAGTCATAAATGGCAAGAGCGCTAAATGGTGTTGATCGTAAATACAGTTTGGTAGTGCTTCATAGCCTAAGGCTCTTTATGCCCTTTCTAGAACTCTGAGAAACCATGCATTTCTTCATAATAAATAGTAACCGTGATGATGTGACAGAGTTAATAAGTTAATAGTATAAAGGCAGACATCAGTATCGAATATGGTTACAGCTAGCCTACCCATCAAGTCTCAGTGACATCATTTGTTATGGAGTTTCTCGTCAGATGGTGTAGGCCTTGGGTATTCGACTTGAACATAAATCAAATAAATAACAATTGGAACCTCATATACTGTATACCATAATATTTACCATATAATACACACTTCATTTTATTTTATTTACCACTTGGCGTTTGAATACTGAGCACTATAGACCCAGCAGAGAGCAGCTCTGACCGAACAGAACCTGGTTGGCGTGTGTCTATTTGAAGTAGTCGAGCCCGGCCACCAGGAAAAACTTTTCCAGAAAGAGCTCAGAGTCAAGGACGGCGATATGGGCGGCGCGGCCGATGAGCGTGTTGGCGGTGTTGGGCAGTGCGTGGAACACGTTGTGTCGGATGAGGCGGCAGTCCTTGGAGCCCAGCAGTGGCTGCAGCAGGTTGTTGATCATCTCTGTGTAGACGGGGCCTGGACAAGAGGAAGAGATTC
The DNA here is from genome assembly GCF_018492685.1 of Alosa sapidissima. Classification (NCBI taxonomy): domain Eukaryota; kingdom Metazoa; phylum Chordata; class Actinopteri; order Clupeiformes; family Clupeidae; genus Alosa; species Alosa sapidissima. The sequence goes on from NC_055977.1 coordinate 17,776,793, forward strand.
ACATGAATGTAATTACACATAAATACAATATACATACTGTACCTACACACATACTGTATAGTATCCATATGCAAAAGAAACAGGCAGAGCATGCAAACGCACTTTGCTGCATCACAAAGTATAAGCAGGTGATGGTAATAACTATGATAACTGTCGCCAAGAGAAAAAGAATTACAAGGACTTAAAGACTGAGACACACATGCACACCCATGTACACATACACACACACACACGACACAAGAGCTGTGTCAGACTGCATCATCCTTCCAAGATGCAAATATGTAAACATCTATATAAACAGACACAAAACCCCCCTACCCACACACACAAAAGCATCACTAAATCCCGACTTCATGTTTTTCCTCAGACAGGAAAAAAAAGCTGTGTATATTTGCTTGCACGTTTCCACACATGCGCACACACACACACACACACACACACACACACACACACACACACACACACACACACACACAAACAAACAACAACATCTTTAATCTTTAATCACTTTTGCTGGCAGACAGATTCAGTTAGTCCCAATTGTCTCTACGTGTGTCTGACTGTGACCTGATGGATATGTTTTGCTGTCAGAGGCAACAGTCTGAGATTGTGCAGCCTCAAATTTCTTGCAGTTTTTTCCATTAACGAGGCAAAATGTATTACTGTACATAGCAGACTCTGAGGCCACTAGTATGCCATGGCGGCAACAGCCAATAAAGCCTCTGAAGCAATAACATATCAAAGCAAATCGTTATGGGGAGCTTAAGTTCAGCCCAATCCTAATTAGAAACGGTATAAGTACAAGGGGATAGCAGTTACAAAGTGAGCATTATAATGCAGCATTATTGTCTGTTGAAGTCAGTGGCTTGTAAGTCACACTGATTTACCTTTACCACACCTTTAACAGCAATGATGCAGTGGTAGATTTTAACATTCAATTCTCAACTCTGATTATCATGGAGATCACAGATAATGGATAGATGACCAGTGGCTCTTTAAATGTTCAATATAGGAGTAACACTGTACAGTATGTGTGGGCAACTACATACATTGACCAGCGGCAAGCAGCAGATTTCCTACTTTTTGCTAAGGTTTGGCAGTGGAACAGTCGTATGGACAGCGTTTAGCTAGCGTTAAATAATTGAAACAAAACAAAAACGTTGAACTTGATCAACTTTCAATGTCTAATGCAAGGCTTATCAATTGTCGGTTTAGGCAATAGAACGTAGACCGTTTGTGTGACTTAGGAACAAGATATAACTTCTATTGAATTATTATGGTTTCAGCGTTGTGTTACGCTTTAAGGCTACTGCTACATTATTTCCAATGTGATCCCCACCTAAAGGTAAAGGAGACTGATATTTAGCAGACATTTCTACCAAAAGTTGCAGACTGACAACAGTAGGTTTGGGAATCAAACTGGGGACCAAACAATTGACAGTTGGAGAACTACTGCACCACGCCACACAAATTTTAAACTACCGACTCAACAAGGCAAATCGGTGAAACCGTAGTCCAATCTGATCAAACTTTCCTGCTCTACTATCATGACAGGGAGGTGAACTTAACTAGATGTGGTATAGTGGTTAGACTAAAGTGATTGGAGCAATCCATATAGTCTCTTAACTGGCACGCTTGCCAATTCTGCAGGGGTGTATCAAAGTTGTGAATGTGCCAGTTACATCTGCTATTCCCTCTAAAAATGAGCCTCCAGGGAGAGCTTTGCTAAAAAGTAAACTTTGGAATGTCTGAGGGATTTCATCTCTACAAGAAACAAAACACGTTCCTGAAGGAAATAGTAAAGTTAAACACACAATAGATTGTTTGTTGTTTGAAAGCAAAAGAACGAATGGGCCCACTGCCACCAGCACATTAGAGAACTCCCCAAAATAGATCAGAAGTCACATCACATGCTTTCTCTTTTACATTGCTCCATCTGGCATTGACGGCAGATTGGTTGTCACAGATTTCCCGTTCTACTCCCGTTATTGTCTGACATTGTGATGAAATCTCTCCTGTGACACCCTTGCCTTGCATACTAGGAGACATGTGTGACCTCCCATGAACCAGCTGACAGAAGGATGTTGAAAGCCATGTAGTTATGTTTGATATGAGAAGCGGTAGGGTCAAGTTCAAATCAAAACATTTTCCTTTTACAATACATACTGCAACAGCGACAGTAATCATGTTCATCTTGCTGCATGAAGAACCTTTCACTCCCAACCTCTCCAGTGATCTCATACAGGACTTAAGTAGCCCTGGGCCAGGGAGAAAATCTCATCACTAAACCAGTTCAGAGAAAAAAAAATCTCATCACTAAACCAGTCCAGAACATTCTGGACCCAAGACTCGCTGTTCCTGTAATGTAATATATTTTGTTTCCTGTGACATGCTCCTACTTGATTAGAGGTGAGTGGGCTTGACATGAGTGGATTTGGGTTTGAGGTTTGAACTGCCCACCTGTCGTGCGGTCCCGGAGAGCAGTTCTGCACATCTCGATGCGAGCGGAGTGGAATGGAACGTAGCGGTCCTGGGGAGACGCCACCAGCACCACGTTTTTGAAAAACTGGAGTCCTGGAGAGACAAAAGCCAATTAGATGTTTCACGGTGTGTGTGTGTGTGTGTGTGTGTGTGTGTGCGTGTGTGTGCGTGTGCGTGTGTGTGTGTGAGTGTGAGAGAGAGAGAGAGAGAGAGAGAGAAGAGAGAGAGAGAGAGAGAGAGAGAGAGAGAGAGAGAGACTTTTTTCATGCACATGCAAGTCTGGGTGGATACGTTCAGAAGATGTTAGTTTACTTTAATTTCTCTTTGTATTGGAGCGTTTGGTTTGTATTCATACCACAAGCACTGAAACACCACTGTGGTCTAACACCTCACGACTGATAAAGTTCTTTTTGTCTGATTTCCTTCTCCCTCCTCACCTCCTGCTCTAGCTTTGCTACCGTTGCTAGCTTGAGCTACGAGACTGACAGACAGCTGTTTTGGATTATGTCGTCTGCTTGTCATTGCTAAAGATGAAAACACAGAGTGGGGAAGTCAAAAAAAAAGAGCAAATGAGAAGATGAGCCATTACTCTTTCTCAGGCTTAGCTCCGAAATGTCTGACGAAAAAAGGAAAAGAGCAGGGCTTTGGCGAAGAGGGGAGGCACTCTGTGATGTGACTCCAGGGTAGCTCAGCTAAGTCTAAAGCAGAGCTCAAAGGGAAATGGGTGACAGACTCCCGCCATCAGAGAACGATTTGATGTCCTCACTCTCTCTGAGAAACCATGACTTCCAAACATGGAAAAAAAAGAAAGAAACTCAGTGATGTTGAAGTCTACGCCACTACTCCCAGAGTCTGCTTCTTCTGCTTCGTCTGTGTTTTCATTCTCCTTGCTGTTATTGTTGTGTTCTCATTGTCCTGGAGTCTGTGTCTGCGTTTCCCTCTCTGTCTTTTATTCCCCCTTTCATTAGGACTCTCTCTCTCTCTCTCTCTCTCTACTCTACACATGCATATATATCCCTCTTCTATTCTGTCTCCCTCTCTCTGTCTCTCTCTCTCTCTCATACACACATATACTCCTTGCACCTGAGCGGGCACACACACACACACCTCTATTCTCTTGTTTCTGTGTCTCTCTGTGCCTCCCCCACTTTCCTTCTTTCACACACACATACACACACACAGAGGCACACACACACACACAGACACACACACACACACACACACACACACACACACACACACACACACACACACACACACACTAACCTGGTTTCTGGCTGAGAAGGTAGAGGAAGGTTTTGCGTGGGTCGGTGTGATCTCGAAACGTGAGCTGGAGGAGGGAGCCAGATTTCTTGAGCTTCTGCATCAGCCACAGGCCTATAATCGCACAAAGAACACACCGCACAAACACACACACACACACACACACGTGCACGCGCACACACACACACACACACACACACAGACACACACACACACACACGTGCGCGCGCGCACACACACACACAGACACACACACACACACACACACACACACACAACAATCCTTCATAAGCACATATTTTGAAATAATGATTTTATGTAATATGTAAAACTTTTCTTTATGAAATATGCAATTCAATACATAGAATTTTTAATATGTTTGCTTGGGAGTCAGAGGCATGAGCCATCCCATGTATACACACACACACACACACACACACACACACACACACAGAGACACACACACACACACACACACTGAAAGCAGTGCAGTCCAATTTCACACAGGACATTGCTGTATAGGAGGGTGTGATCAATCAATAGGCAATTCTTCTTAAAGGTTAACAATTGGTTTTGGGTCACTGGTTTACCTTTCTAGGAGCGTGGTAATGAGGGGGTCAAGGGTCAAGTAAGAATATTGAGGTCAGAAGAAGTCGTTGACCTTTAATGCTGATATTGGCGTCAAGCTAGGGTACCTGTGCTAACGAGCGTGCTGTTGTTGTACAGGGTTCCTAGGTGAGGCCCGGAGAGGGAGAGGAACGTGTGGAGTTTGCATAGGTAGCATCGGAACCGGGGCCTCGTCAGAACTGAGCGGATGATCACATTGCCCAGGGAGTGTCCAATGAAACTGTAATGAAAAAAAAAAACACAACATGTTACATTTTCAGAACTAGTCATCCCTAAACTACTGTGTGTGTGTGTGCGTGTGTGTATGTGTGTGTTACAACTGGCTGTGATAAAAGCACTTCTCACATCAAACTGTTCTATTTCCTCACTACATCTCATCATCTTTCAGCACTCTCAAAAACTTTTTGTGTCAAATTGCTCTGTGCTTTGAGACTGTGATGAGACATCTTAACCACTGATGATGCGACAACAGATGTCTCACTCTGTGTTTAGACTCCCAAAGGATTTTCCTTGGGGAAAACTTCAGGACAAATAGTCTGTGAAAAGTTTTCTTTAAAGTTGCTCAGCCTGAAAGCTGGGATTCCATTGCATGCTGCACTGTCATTCGAAGTTGTGTGTGCGTGTGTGTGTATGTTTGTGTGTGTGTGTGTGTAGGTGTGTGTGTGTGCGCTTCATTTGTACTCACATGGTAACAAAACTGGAAAACTTAAGATTCAATAGTTAACATAACAATCATATTTGTTATACACACATGCAGTCATATTTTATGATTTGATAATGTTAATGAGGTCGTCTGCTCTAGAGTGGGAGTAAAACCTAAGTGGTACTCATCGTAGCATTGGGTAATACTGCCATCTGCTGGTTAGAGATGATCATTGCAGGCTAGCACTAACACCATGGCCAATGACCAGTGATTTTAACATCATTTTACGTTAATACATGTAAATGTTTTTAATGTAATTCTTTACAGGCCACGTACATTATTCTGTTTGCATGATTCAGCATGTACAGATTTCAGCATTAACAGATTAACTGTTGTTCATGATAACTATAGTACCTGGCTATTGTTATGGACGCTTGATCATATGTGCTCCCATTCAGACAGGGAAAATGCATTTTTAACATCTTTTGCATCTCCATACTATCTGTGAAGTTCCCCACTACTGAATCATAGCATCACTGATCCCCTCTTTTGTTGAACCATAGTCATCAGCACAAAGCCAACATCAAAATACTTGCAAATGTTTGCCAATGTTTGTGAATTTCATCACATCTCTGATTGGCAGAAGTCAGAAGAGTAGAGTATAGAACTAAGCCATAGAATAAACTGCAAGTCTATAAGCACTCCTGCTCTGCATCACATGTGCAGTGGATATGGGTGAACATGTTACATGTCAGACAGTGTTTTGGCTGATGCTGCTATATTGTAAAGAAATTTAGGATCTCCAAAAAAAAATAATGTACAATGTTGTTGTCTGTTCTGAGAGATGGAAATATGGATATTATAACATTTTAAGCGTAATAGGCCTATTACATCTAGCAATGGCCTAAGAGAGTCAATCTAGTTACTGCTTCTTACTAAATCACTAACAACCAACTAATACAACCATGTTGTAAGTCGCTTTGGTTAACAATGTGTCAGCCAAATGTAATGTAATGTAAAGGATAAAGGATGCTGCATGCTTTTTCTGCTCTCAATCTGCAGGGGTTTTTTTTTAATTATTATATAAACTAAATAGTTCCTCCCATGCATTTGAGGCTAGGACATAATGTGCTGAATTCAAGGCATGTACCTTTTATTTTTATAATTAGGCTTTATAATTAGGCTTATGGAAATACTGGCACCTGATACTGGGACCTCATACAAAGTCATGCCTAAACATGATACATTTTCCTGGTAAAATTGAAACGTGCATTTTCTATCATGCTGAATCCAAAAGCCATGAAAACTCTCTTTATACCACTATCTAATTAACCGAGAGAGCAGACATGTGCTTCAGGTTAACTCCTTGCTCATGTGGCCAAATTAATATTGAGTAAATGAGCAAAAAGTCCTGTCCACACATGTCTTATATATGGGAGAATCCATATCACACTAGATCATGTTAGTTTAAGCACTACGTGTTGTCTTTATGGATAACTTTATGTAGATTTATGTGTATTGTAGTGTGATTTATAGTTTTATGGTTTCTCTGCAGTGACAGGGTGTAATTTTTGTGTGGGAGAAAGACTGATGATCAGTGTAAATTACTATAAGATGTCTGTGTTATAGGACCTGTCTAGTGGTGTGATTATGATGTGACAGATTTTCTCTAAAATCTGTAGGAATCGATGGAGGGTAGACAGGTAGCAGACCGATTTTGTTTCAATTCATTTTTCTAACCTTGGCTGACCTTACTCCAGGAAAAAGACCCTTCTAAGTTGTCTGAAGCCCTCAAAACAAGAGTCAAACTCTTTAAAACAATGCTACTGTATGCATGAATTGAGACATTCAATTGTGTTGTTGTTAACGTATGCTCGTACCTGATCCTGTTGATGGTGAGATTGTAGAGCTGAATATGCTGAATGATTTCATCTAGAAGTCTGTCTGTCATTGTGTCAAAGTCTGCAAACGTGTCCGTCTGACAAAACAAACAAAGTATTAAAATAAGTCATATGATTACAGAACTACATCTGTGCTCACTGTGCAGACTGACTTCAACCGGGCCATACCTGGTTGCGTTCTGACATGAGGAAGTCCAGGCGGGATCCTGGCAAGCCCAGCTCTATGAAGGTCTTCACCAGACGCAGGTCTGCACTGTTGCCTAAAGGGAGTGGAACAGGGGCCCAGAGGTCAGGGGTACAGCAATAGACCTGCAGCATTAACTGTTGCAATAGCTTAGCCACGATATTTGGCTAAGTCATCAGTGTGAGTTTGTAACAGACTAATGTTTGTATATGGGCCGCCTGCCTAAGGCAGACAAAAGAACCACTGATGTATTAAAAAGCAATCAAGGGACTCTTAAGCACTTCATGCGTTCAAGTGCAGCAGTTTTTTTTACCTGTAGGAGAACAAAGAGTTTGAAAGAATGAATTATAAGTGAGTCAGTCCATTAATCTTAAATGTAGTCATTTATAAAGAATACCACTTACCGGTACTTACTGTATATTGTTATTACTTATTTCTAAGTGTGGAAATGTTCTTTTGTGATTAGTCATGTCATGAAAACAATAAAATTAGGTTTCTCAGTATGCACAAATCTGTCCACAACAGCAACAATAAGGCGGGGATCACATCAGCCAGCGGCAAGCGGCAGCGGCAAACGTAACGCAATGCTCAGACCATAATAAGTTTTGTCTCGTTACTAAGCAACACAAACGATTTGTCAATTGAATAAGCTCACGTTGCGCTTTGAAAGTTGAACCAAGTTCAACGCTCAGCTTGTTCAACGCTAGCGTTACGCCAGCGTTGCTACCGTTCCCCTGCCGAACCTTAGAGAACAGGAAATCTGCCGCTTGCCGCTGGCTAATGTGATCCCCGCCTAACAGTTTCCCTTTTACAGTAGAGAAAATCTGTGAAAATCCTTGGCATGGCAACAACTCATGCCTATCTGCATTTACACGGGGAACTATCCAGTTATTGTCTAGTGCAGAATTTCAAACACCTCTTTTCCCGTACCATCAAGGCCGTGAACACAAACAACAAGATGGATGCCGTCCTCAAACTCCTCCTCATCCTCCTCTGGGGGAAAGTAGGGCAGATGAGAGGCCAGGTGGGGCAGGTCACTGTAGAGCGTGGCCTGGAAGTTCAGCTCTTTCAGCAGATCCTCTTTAGCCTTGTAGAAACTGGACATCAACAATACATTTGAACTGGGGGCCCAGAGGAAATCTTGAAAGCACTATTACTGACACTGAGGCCTTTCCTGAGTATTGTGGTGTATCACTGCATGTTGGCATGCTGTACACTGACGTAAGTGGTTCAACAAGTTTCTGCAAAGTATCGCTAGCAGCACAGTATTATCCAAGACTGTGTAAATTACACTTGCATCACTTAAGGTTTACCGTTTGATAGTGTCAGAAAGTCAGTAGAACATAAGAAGAGATCACTGGAAAATTTAACTTTCCATGTTTTGTTTGACATCTAACAGTAACAGTGAAATGTTCCACTCACTAGAGCAACTTCTTGTAGGCCTATTCATCTGTGCTCTGAAAGCACTATTACTAAGAGAGGCTATTACAGTATAGAGTATTATGGGATATTGCCAAACTGGCTTTACCATCATATGAATAATGTGAGTGGTGCAGTATCTCTATGATAAAAACAAATCTATCGATTTAGAGTACGGATGCCTCTATAAAGCCAGACGGAATTAAAGAAAATAGCACCCTCTATGTTTTGTAAGAGAGCTTTTAACAGGAAAAGTTTCTACTCACTAGAGCATCCGCTCATTGGTCTCTTCGTCTGAGCTCTCCGACGTCATGGTGGACGAGAGGATGGTGAAGGAGCCCAGGGGCTGATGGGTAATGGGAGAGGTCGCCTGCCGCGCCGAGATGCCGCTGATGGAGGGCGAGTCTCTTAGCACTGAGGAGAAGGGCAGGCAGGTGGGGGCGCAGGACACGGACATGTTGACCACCTCCACCACCTTCTTGTTCACAAAGGACAAGCCGGAGCTGGGAGATGTGGTCGCTTTGTCTCCCCCATCCGCCTGTTGGGCCTCCCTGGCAGTACGGCTGGCCAGACCTATGAGGTCACTGCACCTCTGTCTCTCATTAGACGCGAGCTCTGCAAGATCACTGGACGTCACGTCTTTGAGATCACTGCCAAGGTCAGTTTCATCTGCCATAGGTAAGAAGCCATCAGCTCTTTTTCCAAGTGAAATCAGGTGCTGTTCCGGAAAATTCTGATTTTTCTCTGAAAACTGTGCCTGTGAACTGTTATCACTAACACCGTCTGTAGATGCTGTTAAATCCAGTACCACCTTATGCTCACACACCTCCGTTTCACACTCACAGAGTTCCACCTCTGCATCAAATGCACTAGAATCTTCCAAACACTCCTCAGTTGCTATCTTAGCCTCCTGAGTCCCCTGCCCTGACATAAAGTGCTGGAACATCAGTTCTTCAGGGACAGTGCTTAATATTGACATTGCGTCCAAGTCAATCTGGCCTTGAAACTCTCCTGCATCATCAGGACTCGGGGCTGTGTCTTTGGAATCAAGTTCATCTGTTTGCACTGGGTTTACACTCCATGCTAAGTGGGTATCGTCCAGCAGACCCCCATCCAGTTGGTCCCATAGGGGTAAGAGAGAAGGCTCCATGCTCACTGGGCAGTTTCCTCTTTCTTTGGTGGGTTCGCTTCCTTCGTCCGGCGTTGCCTCGCTCGTCCCTTCCTCCTCCCTCTCTTCATTGTCCTGCCGTTCAACGTCCATCCCGGCCTCAAACTCTTCCGTTTCGCTGTCCAGCGCCTCCGGGTCATCCTCGGTGTCGTCCGGGCTGCTGATATGTGGTGCCGAGGCCGACTTGGTGAGTGTGTTGAGCGTCCGCCTGGCGTCGTCCTCCTCGTAGGGCAGTGAGCTGATGGAGGTGAGCGAGGCCTGCGTGCCACTGGGCAGGCTGCCGTGGCTCTCCGTCTGCAGGCCCTCCAGGGAGCCCGGGTGACCCGCCCGGTGACCCCCCCTCACGCCGGCCTGCTGGAGCAGGAGCACGGCCTCCCCCCCACTCCGGCCCACCCGTGCCTCGGACGACCAGGCAACCGAGCTGGGCTCGCTCTCGATGCCCGAGTCCGAGATGACGGACGAGGAGCGCTTCATGATCTTGGAGTCCCCAAGCTGGAGGCGGTCCTCTGCTCTCCGCCTATCAGGGTACAGCGGAGGCGTGGTGGGTTGGACGGTGGGTGGGGCTTGAGTCATGGATTGGATCGGCAGGGTGTCAATCACACTGTCCCCCTCGTCACTCTCGTCATTCCCAATATCCTTTGTGTGTGGCTCAAGAGAACGGTTGATTATGTCCCCATCCTCTAAATCCAATCTCTCAGGCTGGTCTTTCTCAGGAAAGGACGGATCTATTTTGGCTCTGGGGTCCTCCTCCCATGATGTATGTACACTCTCTGGGATGATAGCATTTCGGAGCTCTGGGCATGTTTGGTCAGGCTGGATGATGTGGACAGTGTGACAGACTTCGCTGGGCCTGACACTGGTACACCTAAGGCCTGTCTTGGGGCTGTCAGGTTGCTCTACATCCCTCTCCAACTCTGTCTCTGCCTCATCCTGTTCTTCCAGTGTGTAAGACAACGGTGGCGTAATGTCCCCACAAGTCAGGTCAGTTTGGTCCCCGCAAACCTGGTTCCCTGCATGGTCCCCACAAGGTTCACACACTTCAGTGTCCGTCTCTTGTCCTATCGGGCAGATATCGGTGAGCAGGTCTGTGCAGTCCTCGGTCTCTGGCCGCTCCTCAGAAGCATCAGGTAAGTCACTGCCCTGCACAGCTCGCAGACGGGCATCGCCGTTGGCAGCAGCAGTTGGAGAATCAGCGGGCGCTGGAGGCTTGTCGGTGTCGTGTGGTGTTGGCACTTGTGGTTTCCACTCTGAAAGGAACATTTGTAGTAATGCTCGAGTTAGGACAGAATGTCTTGCAAATTTGGGTTGATTACAGGAGAACTGCAAGAACTGAACTGAATTCGGAAGATAATATGAAGGGGTTGCTCCTTCACACTAAATCCTAACTATGTGAATACACATAGATGCTTTCATTTTGTAGTAAGCTCTGAGCAATTTTCCCTTACATTGATTTAGAAAAAAAAGCTTTTTTTTTTAAGTATATATTTTTTGGGCTTTTTGTCTTTATTCAAACAGGACAGTGAAGATAGACAGGAAGTGAGGGGAAGAGAGAGATAGAGTGGGATAGGGACATGACCGCAGGTTGGATTTGAACCTGGGTCCCCGTGGGCACTTGGACCCGTACATGGTACGGGTGCTGTTGCGCCACAGCACCCCCAAAAACTAAAAGCTTTTTAATGGGCATTTTAATTGAAGTTCAAAGACTAGGCTTAATCCATGTACGGGAAACCACCCAAGAGAGTTTCCTTAAAGTTCTGGAGATGTACAGTAGAAGCTGAAACAATGTCCTCATGAGAAGCTGTCCTACATTAAAAAAAAAAACAATCAATTTGAGGCGAACTCACCCACTCTTGGACACTCCACATATCTGTCTTCAAAGATGATGGGCAAGCTGTTCCAGTCCCCGTCGATGTCCAGGCACTCCACCGGCAGCGGTGGCATCCTGGTCAGGTAGTCTGAGCTCCGCACCTCCCCTGCTACCTGGCTGTGTCTGTTTATCCTACAGACAGCAAACATTTCATAGAACGTTTACACACAGCTATCTGTGCCTTTTTTCTTGGAACTGAATCCATTCTTTGCATCAAAGTATACATCAATTGAGCATAGGTGAAATTTATGGAGTGGGTAAGTGGAGTGAGTGTTAGTGAAATGTGTTAGATATTGGATGCAACTGAGCTGAACAGAAAACTAAAATGTTCTGCTCTAACTGAATTAAGTGAATATGAGCAAATCAATGATCTATCTACCTGTCTATCAATCTCTAATTCTCATTTCCCCTTCCTCATAAAAATAGCTTGATTAAAATCACACATCTTTTCATTAGATGGTAAATAAATACCCACAAAATTGTTTACAGTTCTTAAACTTTACTGGCTCTCTTCCCAGACAAAATTAATTATGTTTGGGATATAACAGCCATTTAGAAAACACTTGTTTCAAATGTGTTGTTGTTGTTGTTGTTGTTGTTAAACTCCACTCATTCACATGCTAAGTCCCAATTAGCTACATACTTATCATCACCAGAGGAGGAAACGATAGACTTGAAAGCAAATTGTTAAAGAAGTAGGTTCTATTTCCTGTTTGAGTATGGAAATTAAACACTATGTACAGTAAGTCCTACCTTGACAGGCTGTGTATGTGTACTTAGAGTGTGGTTGAGAAAAAAGGCCATATCCGGCTAGCAAAAGGGACTTACAGATCTTCCTGGAAGGTTAGAGACAACTCCTTTGGGTGTTCAGTGAAGAAGTAGGCCTCAGAGAAACGTCTGACCTGCATTTTTACACACAGAGAATAGCAAAACATGATCTTGTTCATTTGACTATACCACCTTTTGAGCAAGCAAGATAGGTGATGCAATAATGAAACATAGGACAAGAGGTAATGAATATTTAACAAACCCATAATGCATAAACCATTATCAGTAGTGACTGTCTAATGTGAAAGATTTATATCTGAGTACTTTTGAGTACTCTACATTGTATGTCTGCGTTATTTTGTTTTCGTATGCATGCTTATGTATGCATGCATGTGAGAGCAACTACATTTGTTATTTTTTTTATTTTATTTGTATGAGTCTGCACATACACATTTGTGCATGTACTGTATGAGTAATGTACATGTGTGTGTGTGTTTGTACGTGTGTGCATGTGTGTGAGTGTGTGTGTGTGTGTGTGTGTGTGTGTGTGCTCACACACTTACCCGCAGTGTGTGGTGCTCCTGTGTAAGCTGCGCCAGTACCAGGGCGTTGGGCACCACCGCCTCCAGAAACTGGGCCCACAGAGCCGCCAGGTGGGCACACAGTTGGGACATGTCTCTGCTTATCTGCTCGGCCACTTTCTCATGGCCACCCTGGAGCTGGCATCCACAACAGACACACCCAAGCCTGGCATTACTACCACCAACTCATTCTCTTACAGCGCCGGAACAAATACAAGTCATTTTCACATACTGGAGTTGCTTTTAAAATAAAGTGTTTTCAAAAACAGAACTCTACAACACAGTGTTTTTATTTATTTATTATTATTACATTTTTATTTATTTATTATTTTGTTGTCGTCTGATCATAGATTAGAAAGTCACAATAGTATTTAGTTAAATGACAAGAAAGCCTTCTTTTCTGGCATGTAGGTCCCTACTGTATCTTTCAGCATGTATGTCAATTCTGTTTGTTTTTTTAGACTTAAAATGCTACTTTTAGCTATATCACTCCAAGAAGGATCCCTTGGGAATTCTTTGTCTCTTTTACCATACTCCTCACTGTGTGTGGCAGACAGACATGGGTCCTTCTCCAGGCATGATTCTAACATTTGATGGTTCCATCAAACAGTTGCATTTTTATATCCCATTTCCTGACTTAGCAAGGTCAATATACTTTCCCCTCATTTGAATTGTGTATTCTCTTGTCTTTCCCATGTTGAAGAATGACTAGGGCGTTTTACTTCTGTGTGACGGTTTTTATACCTTAATGAAATATGAAATCATGAATTACAGCTTGAAAGATTGTCTTAAAGAAGTTGAATATAAATGAAAAAAGTTTAATTTTGTTTATTAGGTTTTCTTGAGGTTTCAATAATTATGGCACATTGCTTTTCCTCAGAATAAATGTGCTTCCCTTTATGGTTGGATTTGTATTGTTTTCATTCTGAAACTATGGGAAAACAAATGATGATGTTCTATACCTCTTTACACTCATCTTTACCAGGGATGCCAAAAAATGGGAGGGAGTTATAGGCTCTGTTTAAAGCGTAAACACAAAAACTGCTGCCGTTTAAGATATCTAACTGGGGAGCGAGGCAGCAAGTGTGATTCGAAACCGAATTATTCTTTTGCTGCCTTCTAAGATATCTTAGAATTACCCAAATAATGGTCGTCATCGAATCAGCTGTGAAAAGTAATCAAACAAAGATGGCGGATGACTCCGGTAATGCCTACTGAATTTGTTAAAAATTTGCTTTGTTTGACATTGTTTTATAAAGATTTGTCAATTTCTAGCGAGAAAAAAATACTGTACTATCTTACTAGTGTTAACCAAAGATTCTAGAGTGCTGCGCTTATTCTTAAAAGATGCATTCAATCCAAGGTCATGTCTAGTGAGACAGCTGTCTATTTTGGCAGGTAGGCAGCGAGTCGCTGCCTTCCGTTTCGAACAGAGCCACAGTGTCATACTGAAGTTGAATCGAAAATTAAATAATCCATTAGCATATACTGCAACAACAAGATTATGGCAAAAAGGTTCCTTCAAAAAATCCTTTGTAGGCTCCTTTATGAGTTGTGTTCTTTGTGGTGTATGGTAATTACTACAGAACACCCATAGGTTTCTAACAATAGCACTGGGTGCACTGCTTTGATGGGTAGAGTCAGTCTTTGGCAGATTAACCTCCCTTACACATTTCTTACAGTATGTTTTACAGCATTTCTAAGCTTTAAGTCACAATTCGGCAAATCCTTGTTCACTTAATTAATTCGGACGTGTCCTGACAGTGGAATTTATAACCGCTTTTATATCCTGCTAAGGTGAAGTCTGACTTGTTTTTTATATGCTCCCAGTGAAATACAGCACAGTTTGTGAGACCCTGTTAAAATGCCAGGTTAAAGTCATGTTCAAGTGCATAATTTATCATGTGATTGCAAAAGGATTTGTCTGGGATCATACGTAATCCCTTCCTCCCACTCTGAAAGGCTGTATGACGGTTACAGAGGATTTCCTGCACTTTGTCCAGGGCTGAAGCCATCACAAGCGCAGCAAGCGTCTGGGAATTGCACACGTATAAAATGCCAAATGGAAGAGTTCTTCGGAAGTGGCTTATTACCTGCAGCTCTATTGAGAGTTGATTCAGGGTCTCCTCAATGGGAAGTTCCTCTGTCAATAGAAATGCATGTCAAACTCAAGAAAAAAAAACAATGTGTTGTGGCATGACGACTTCATACAGTAGCACTCAAGGCACTCATTATAAATCAGTGCTATTCAGCATTTCAATTCAACTGTGTGCCGTTCTGATTATATTACATACCCTTTATTCTAACATTATTCATTATAATATTATATTAAATACATTATAACACTCTGAGTCTGTGAAAAAACAGAGAATTCACCAGCCAACATCACAGCATTCTCCATAAATCAGCTTAAGCAAAGATTCTGCAATCGCATTGCACAATTACACAGTCATTGTGAGACCCTAACGGCTGTACTCTTTGTCTAACGGCACCTAACCATGCCGGAGTTATGTTGCCACTACTTGCAAAGCAGCTGTAATTGCAGGGGGTGTTAGGCCCCGGTAAAATGAAACTAACCTGCTGTATGATTATGCATTTGCAGATGGTCTGCTACAGCTGTTATACGACTCGGCCTCTATTTGTGACCAACAAACAGGCATGTCACCACTCACAATCAACACCGAACCTAAAGGGTTTCTTTACACTGCTCTCCGTGTCCTGTTCTAGGCCAATAGTTACCCATCAAGGCCTCTATGACCTAGTAACCCTTTAAGGGCAGCCGTGGCCCACTGGTTAGCACTCTGGACTTGTAACCGGAGGGTTGCCGGTTCGAGCCCCGACCAGTGGGCCATGGCTGAAGTGCCCTTGAGCAAGGCACCTAACCCCTCACTGCTCCCCGAGTGCCGCTGTTGATGCAGGCAGCTCACTGCGCCGGGATTAGTGTGTGCTTCACCTCACTGTGTGTTGACTGTGTGCTGTGTGTGTTTCACTAATTCACGGATTGGGTTAAATGCAGAGACCAAATTTCCCTCACGGGATCGAAAGAGTATATATACTTATACTTAAACCAGGACAAAATGACAACAGGGGGTGCTTTCATTGGTCCTGGTAGGGGGCTTTAGTGGAACCATGTGGTTGGATAACCCAGGCGATTCAGACCAGAGTTATTGCGGTCATTGGTTACATGGACATTTGAACTCAGGTGACAGTCAGGAGACAAGCCAGCTTCTTGTGCTGTGGCAAAATGAGATTTGTAACATTGAAATGCTCTTCATTTAACTATTCTCATATGACTCTGCAATTATTTAACATGCTGTCTCTGACCGAGTCAACGTATTCCACAGATCAACGTGGCTACTTCACTTCACTTCAGCGTCCCCACTCACCGGCGTCCAGTGGAGGGAGCTCGGGGCAGGCCTTGGTGAGGGAGGCGTGGTGGGTCCGCAGGCCTCGGTGTGCCAGGAGCAGCAGGCGGCACAGTCTCCGATGCCACGTGTGAGCCTTCTGTAGGCAGTTCTCCGACGGCACGTAAAAACTCCCCTGCAGACACACACACACACCAGACAGACAGACTGACTTCAGATCAGACACAGGTGGAAGCATGTACCACACTCGTGTCAGCGTTCTGCATTCATACAAATAGGCTACTTTCATACATGCAGAAGAACAGTCAAGTACCTTGAATGTACTGTAGGTCCAGTTAGAGAGGTACATATTTTTACAAAGAAATGTAAAGAGGATTTGTAGGCTAAATAATTACTGTGGTATTCTCAGCATAATGGTATTCAAAATATACCGTTACACAGACATAATGTACTAGTGGCATTTTGGCATCAAAGGGTTTTTTTTTGGCTCTATATACCTGATAAATCCAAAAGCGGATCTAGTGCTTGAGTATGTGCACTTGCACGGTGCACATTAAAAGCTTCCATGATGTCAAACGAGTAAGTGTTTCACTGACAGCATTACATAAACTCTATTACTCTTTGGCCAACTTCTCTTTCGTATTCACAGTAGCCTTCATTAAGACGCAGGGCCCCCATGGCCTGATCCCCCCCTCAGGCCCATTAACCAAACACACTCCGCCATAAAAAGTCCATGCATCCTCTGTGCTTTACAAGTATCCCTCCAGCCTCCGCGGGACTGGACTTTGTCATTGAAGTTATGGGAGAGAGCCGTCTGTTTGGCACGCAGCTGCGAGCGTGTTATGTGTCAACCCCCCTAGCCCCAAATAATTACGGGGGGGTTGGGGGGGGGGGTTTGAGAGGGGGATCAAACGCGAGAGCTAAACACATAGACTAAACACAGCTTGTGCTGCGTCGTTAAAGAATATAGGCGGGAGGGTTAACATGGACGTGGCACTCTAATGTGGGGTTGAATGACCTCTATGGAACCCCACTGACAGGATATAGCGTCTCTAACAGGGAAACTGAGGTAAGTTCAGGATATTTGACTTGCAATTATGTTTTACGTACATACAACATATAGATTCCATTGTGCATTTCCCATGTGCAGTAGGTTGTCAGGCGATGATCCAAGGTGTGTGGTTCATGTGTAAGACTACTGTAGTACATAAGCCATAACTCATAACGGAAAAATGTGGCTAATCAATAATTGTCAGTTAGTCAGTTAGTTTAGGCAAGTTCCTACAGAGTCCAGGATAATGCTAGGTTGCATAGGGATTTATACAATGACAGATAGAAGATGACAGTTGGCTTTCACTTTCGCAGATCGCTTTTGTATATAACCAAGACGTCAGTACTAACTACAGTATTATTACACAGACATATAAGTGCATTATCAACTACTTTTACAATCTTTATTTACAAGAAAGATGTGTTTGTTGTACATCTGAGAAGTTTCGGGAACAATTTGATGTACCAATGTAAGTTTAACTTCACCACTGGTTACGCCCCTTGAAATTGAAACTGCACTGAGAGGGTGCTGACCAATTCTCAGTTGAGAATTGGTTTAGGTGTCAGCCAGGCTAACCTTGACCGAGACAGGTATTTAAATGGTGTCTACAAGTGTAGATGATTGAACTGATGAAATCTTCCAAACCCACAATCTGTCTGTGGCAGATCACAAGATATTTGTACTATTATCTATTAAAAACATGGAAAACATTACTGTTCAAGGACTGCAGCTCTCTAGAGAAAACAATTACCGTAGCCTTCACTTCACATTGTCACCAGTAGATGGCTCCCTCACCATAACATTTCGGCTGCTAGACAGTGGCAGACACACTTTAGCCATGACTGTATCACACACTTCAGCTCAAATCAAATCAAACATGCCTTCGCTCTGTCACAGAGCTTTGGATAAACAAAAGCCAAACATAGCACTGACCAGAACACTTCCTGACTGAGGCTGACCCAAGAGTTGTGAAGTGTTAAGGATTTACAAGTTGAACCTCTCCTCACACCTACGGTAGACATTTCCTCTCTGTGTGAACACAAGTTTCCGCATGCGATCATCACTGTGCACGCACGTGTGTGTGTGTGTGTGTGTGTGTGTGTGTGTGTGTGTGTGTGTGTGTGTGTGTGTGTGCACAAGCATTTGTGAATGACTGTGTGTGTGAAAGAGAGAGACAGGGTGAGAGAGTGCGTACTGTAATTTGCTCACACACTGTCAAGGCCTTTATCATCATACCTCAGCAGCACACTCTGTAATTGCTGCTGCGCTGGCCGGCCGAGCACGCGGAGGAAACAGCTGGATGGGCACTTTCATATCTCCCTTTATAGCTGCCTGTACTGCCCTCTCTCTCTCTCTCTCTCTCTCTCTCTCTCTCTCTCTCTCTCTCTCTCTCTCTCTCTCTCTCTCTCTCTCTCTCTCTCTCTCTCTCTCTCTCTCTCTCTCTCTCTCTCCCCATGCCGAGCCAACAAAGCAGAGGATGCGCATGTTTGAGGTGACCTTGTCATTATCCGTGTGAAAAAAAAACTAGCCTGTCTTTACCAGAAATATGAGCAAATAAGCATCGTGAAACTCAAAACAGTGACATCTGTCACATCGCATTTCCTTCGTGGCGACATGTTGTCGCCTCTTTTTTTTGCCGTCGTTGGGGTTAAACAAATATCACCACGCTTGAGACCGAGCACCTGTAAAACCGGGGTAGGACGGAACGCTCACGTAGCTACGGTGACAGCGGCCGTATGTCACTGTGGATGGGCAGCTGCAGTGCACCATGGGAAACGGCTGCCTGGTGATGCCATCTGTTATCGCTGGCGGTGCGGAGGCGTGACCGCATTCCCGCACCGTGTGGCATGAAGATCTCCTATACTCCTATTCTTCCTCCTTTGGTCTCGGTCGGTCTCTCTCTCTCTCTCTCTCTCTCTCTCACACGCACAACACACACACACACACACACACACACACACACACACACACACACACACACACAGACATACACTGTCTCTGTAATTCATCATGCTTATCTGTCTGTGCTGGAGATGTGTTCTCTTTCTCATAGTCGGTGTTGGTCGTTGGTATCTATTCTTCATCGTCAGTCTGCTCATGCGGTTTCTTTTGTCTCTTTCTAGACACACCTGCCTTTATCAACAGCAACACACATTCGTTCTGCCTTCACCTTTTTGCTTCACCACATTTCCTGTCCCTAAGCCTTGTGTTGTTGTCATTGAAGAGAATGTACAGGTTATCTGCATTCTCTCTATTCCTGCTCTCAGAAGTGATTTGTCATTTTATGTGTGGCACAAAATTGCATTTTAGCATTTTTCCAATTTGGGTAGGAAGAGAACTGCATTACCAGAGCCCTTCACACACACACACACACACACACACACCGGGGAAATCTCTAAAGAAAGGGTCGAGAAAAAGAGGAGTCAACATTTCTCCTCCATTTATTCCCCACAACTCTGCACTGCACGGCACGCAACCCCAAACCAGCTGATGAGCGCCCTTCTTCTGGCACAGTAAGCAGGTTCTGCAATCAACTAATAAAAAACAACAACTTTTCTTCTTTCATAGAAGACAAGCACGCAGCACAATAAAGGAGTAAAAGTGCTGAAGGAGAAGGGTGCCCTGCCGCTTGGCAAACGCGTTTCGAAAAAAAAAAAAAAAAAACGAATCGCTGCCGACCGGGGGGAAGACTGCCAGCGACGTATTTCAACCCTGAAGGTACGTGGCGGTAAAAGGCAGAACTCATTAACGTGATCAAACGCTGCTCCTCCACCCCCTACCCACCAACCTCCACCCCCTCAACCAACCCCCACCCCTGGAGCTCTTGTTAAAGACCCGGACGCAGGGGATGCATGTAAAAATGGGATTGTGTGAGTGTGTGTGTGTGTGTGTGTGTGTGTGTGTGTGTGTGTGTGTGTGTGTGTGTGTGTGTGAAAACAAGTCTCATTAAGCTTTACAGCTCCCTCTGTGACCAGGGCGAAGAGGGGAGAGAGACATGTGGGAGTGAAAGTCATACTCTCATCCACACACAGCAGAACATGTGCACTGCTACCACACACCGCACGACCCACACACACCACTACTACTGTGCACAACCTGCCCTGATCAGGGGCAACCACTGCGGTAATCACAGAATGAGAGAGAGAGAGAGAGAGAGAGTGGAAAAAATAATTGTCTCTCTATCATTTAACAATGCTAACGATAAGCGACACTTACGGGAAACACAGCCCCAGATCAGACTCGTGGGAGAAAAAAATGCAGTTAAGAGCCGATGTTGAAGAAAGAATGTCTCCACACATTGTCAGACTAAAACGTGTAGCTTGTGCAGCTCGTGTAGCGCTCGGAATTGGTCTCCGTGTAATCGAACGTGGCTTCCCTTTTGTGGAGCACCTCCAGGGCCCGTGATCGCGTGGAGATACTCTCTGCACTGACACTCCCCATTCCACAACTCGCGTTTCAAACCCGGCAACGAGCACGGGGAGAGAAATGGCTTCTGTGGTTTGAGTCTGAATTCAGGGAGGTTCATTTGGTGGTAACAAGACGAGGTGGTCGTTGAGGGGAAGCGAGACAGCTCTATTCACACTCTGCTGTGCTCTCTCTCTCTCTCACTCTCTCTATCTCTCTCAAAAGATGAGTTCAAAATACGAAAATTAATTTATTTTCTTTTTCATTATTGCTTCCACTCTACTCCTCTGCTCTTTTCCTCACAGGGAACATAGCTGGGGAAATTGAAATTGGGATATGTATTTTATGAGCGCAGCTTGCGGCAGCACAAACCCTTCACAGGATGCCAAGCATGACAGCAAGTTCTAACAACCAAATTTTCAACTGCACTGGATGTCAGATCAATACTTTTGACTGCTTTGTCTTTGAAAAAGAATTTATCTCCCGGTTCAAAGAATTTATCAAATCAGATTCCTGACTCTTTTCTTTCGTTCTATATAAGTATAAGTATAAGTATATATACTCTTTTGATCCCGTGAGGGAAATTTGGTCTCTGCATTTATCCCAATCCGTGAATTAGTGAAACACACACAGCACACAGTGCTCAGGGCACGGCGCTCGGGGAGCAGTGGGGTGTTAGGTGCCTTACTCAAGGGCATTTCAGCCGTGCCTACTGGTCGGGATTCGAACCGGCAACCCTCCAGCTACAGGTCCGAAGTGCTAACCAGTAGGCCACAGCTGCCAAAAGACTGTCTAGACTGCTTTCATAAAGTCCTGCCCCCAAGTCTGTGGGTGGCTGCCTTATGCTTTTATCAGTCGATATTAAGAAAAGGATGTGTGAAGAAAGCATGCAAAGTCTCTCTCTCTCTTTCTTTCTGTCTCTCTCTCTCTCTCCTTCTCACACACACACACACACGTCTCAGTCAGTTGTGTCCAGCTCACCTCTGTGAGGACTGGCTTGCAGTATCCAGCCCCAAACATCAGGTTCTCCATGGACATAGTGGAAGCGTCGCTGCTGTTCTCTGGAGAGCCCTTCCCCATCCAGGCCCCTCTTCCTGAGCGCGCAAAACTACACACACACACACACACACACACACACACACAGGAATTATAATCTTGCAATTAACTTTAAGTCACATCCCATATCCCATATATATGATCATACTGTAAGTCTTACTGTAAGGGTTTTTGCAGATCAAAAAAGTAGAAACTAGACTGCAATTCTTTGTCATAGTTGGCAGAGACATAAAACAAACTACTGTTACAAGCGGTAGTGAAGCGAAATGCAGCATTCCATCATCTGATATCAATGTGACCTCGTGGTCACCCGTCCGTCCCCCTACCTGATGAGTGGCTGGTGGAGTGCGACCAGAGAGGCGTGGACGGTGACGGAGATGACGGACAGGTGGAAGTAGTCGAACATGACGGGCACGTGGTGGTGGAGGCCGCGGCAGGGCTGGAGGTGCAGACCCAGCGTCCTGGTGCTGATCAGGGGTACCGCCGCAATGTCCCCCAGCCTGGACAGAGACACACCAGAGAAAGTACATTACATTACATTACATTACATTACATTATATAACAATACATCACATTACATTACAATACATTACATTACATTATGCTATGGTACTTTATGTTACGTTATGATTGAGAGATCCTGTTATCCAAAGCCACACATTCAGGTACAGAGTCAGAGAGACACAGAGAGGAAGTCAGAGAGAGGGAGGAATGCGGGGAGAGACAGAAGTTCAGAGAGTGAGGGGTGAACACTGTCTGGTTGAGACTAAAAAGTCATCTGAGGATTCGACTTTTAATAGAACAACCCTATTAAAAACAAACAGCCATACAAACCAAAAGAAATTGAATTCAGCTTGGATTGTTGAATGTGTTGAATGTTGAATGCTGAATTTCTATTTCTATTTACTTCTCTAAGATAGCAAGAATGTTGTGATTGCAGCACAGCTGCTTCAGCAGGGGCTGAATAGAAACAGAAATGAGCAAAGAGGATTCCAAGGCACAGACTCCCTGGCCATTCACTTTATTATGGAAGCAATCCGCAAGGTGGTTCAGGGTCAGAGAAAAACAGAGCCACTGTGGGTTCACTGAGCCAGTTCATTTCACTCAGAGCAGGCTGCCAATCCTTTTATTGAATATATGTGGAGGTCCGTAGGGGTTAAGATAAAGTTACAGTAAAAATAGCCACCTGCTAGGAAGAGTTTCTTTTAAAAAAAAATGTTTTGAAGTTTTAAACTGACCAAAGGTCTCTTTGTCGTGACAGCAGGACTATGATGAATTACACAGCAGATTCATGACAGCAGCTCAGCAGATAGCAGTGTGATCAGTGCCGCTCACTGCACACACCGATCTTTGCTTCATGCACAAGTCTATTTTCTATTTCATTACATTTTCTCTGCAGAAAGGGGTTAAAGGAATTAGGAACCACAAAGGCTGTGATCAGGTGCTAAGACCAATCTTTTACCGATAGAACTGAGCTATAACATCTAAAATTTAAATCTATCTGACTGTTACGCAGATGCTCCTATAGTTAATATTGCGTTGCCTATTTGCGCTGTGGCGCGTGGGTTGTCTTGTCTTGTCTCTGTCTCCCTCTCTAGGTCATCCCGAGTGTGGGCCGATTGCGGGGCGGGGCAGGGCCTATATAAGACGGCCGCGTCCTAGAAGGAGGTCTCTTTTCGCTCCTCGCTCTCGCCTCTCTCAGAGCGGAAACTGCTGGCAGCGTCGCACTGCGTCGTCCTCTGGCCTCGCCATTTTCCCTTTGTTTGAAACCTACGTTCGTTAAGTTAGCACTCACGTATACAGGCTATTTGTAAAGCACTTTTACTTTATTTGTAGTTATCTGAGCGGGTGGTGTTTGGTGGCGGGTTATTGCACGTTATTAGAAACAGGCCCAGGGAGTGAAGCAGACTCGAGAAGACTCACCAACCCTTGTTGTCTTTTGTTTACAGTCGGGAGTCAGCTTGGTTTTCTTTTGAGTCAGTCAGTCACAGGGTTTGTTTTCTGTTTTGTTACTTTTTAGCGTTAACGCACCACCTTGTTCTGTTGTTTTTCGTTGCGTTTTATTCATCTTTGTCAAACAACGCACTGTTAACAACTATTATTTCTGGCTATTTGTTCAATTAAATGTCCTTAAAACGTCACTTCTCTCTGGCCTTTGTTATGTTATGTTGAACCATCTCATCAATTGTATGGTCTCGTAACACTGACCAAGGATTGCAGGAAATCCAAAATTCCCAATCTGAGCTGTGTGTGTGTGTGTGTGTGTGTGTGTGTGTGTGTGTGTGTGTGTGTGTGTGTGTGTGTGTGTGTGTGTGTGTGTGTGTGTGTGTGTGTGTGTGCTGTGCTGTGCTGTGCTGGTCTCTGCTGTGCTGTGCTGTGCTGGGCTCTGCTCTGCTCTGTTGTGCTGGGCTCTGCTCTGCTGTGCTGTGCTGTGCTGTGCTGTGCTGTGCTGTGTTGTGCTGTGCTGTGCTGGGCTCTGCTCTGCTCTGCTGTGCTGTGCTGGGCTCTGCTCTGCTGTGTGAGGCGTGTGTGAGGCGAGGGTGAGGAAGGGTGGGGAGTGCAAAAGGAAATGGTCGGGCTAATGACCAAGCCTGCTGCCACTGTGTCCTCCTCGGTCCATTCATCACAGCCCCTAGTGCTCCCACTAACACCGTGCCCCCCCCCCCCCCTTCACCCCTCAACACACATTTATCTTGGAGCAAGCAACCTTCTCACCTGACAACACACACAGCAAAACCCACAAGGACCGACCAGCTTGTTCATCCAGAAATACAACAAGCTTAACGAATCTACTTCAACCACCTCTTTTATCACAGTTTTTGCATAGGAACGGTGACCTGCATATCCAACATTACCCAACAAAACATAACAAAACCTCAGACCAACAAACATAATCACCCAATGCAATCTAGTATGTGTAATACAAATGCATAAGCTTACTGTTGCTCAGTGTCAGTAAAGTGCAGGTCG
>NC_055977.1:17804041-17831541 GCF_018492685.1 Alosa sapidissima
ACACCTAGATTCACACACAGATTCACAAAATCCTAAGAACACACATAAAACAAACCTAAACATGCAGGTGCCCCACCCCAGATACAAACACACACACACACACACACACACACACACACACACACACAGACACACACACACACACACACAACACACATTCACATACCAAACACACAGAGACACACAAAATCAAAATCATATGTACCGGTAAGTGCATTGCAGACATAAGGCAATCCAACTCAGGCACACATAGTGTAGTGTGTATACACACACACAGTCACAAACATTATGTCACTTCCTCACCCTCTCTCCATCCAACAGAAGGTGCACTCTGAAGTTCATGATGTCGTTGAGGTTGATCTCCTCGTTCCGATAGAGGATCTGGAATATTCTGCTGAAGACGCCGCCATCGTGGACCCCTGCCGCGCTGAAGCTGCATTCTCCTGCACCCAAAGGAGACACGCGTGTGGCAACGACACACTGATCAGCTGACAGCTCTACACAGCCACTGAAACTAAACAAGAATAAGTTGTCTCCCTAGGGACTAAACTGAATAAGTTATCTCCGTAGACAGCTTTGACAGCTAAAAGAGAAACGTTTCAAACTTTTACAAGAGAAGCTGTTGTTGTTATTTTACCAACTCTTACCTGTCTCGTCGGTTATTGATTTACCTGTGTTACACTTCACTTGCACATGTCTGCCAAATGATTCATGAGAGTATGAAAGCACATTTCTCAACATGACAGCAACTCAACCTTCATATCCCTGGTCAGCCAGATTTAATATCATAAAAACAATAAAAATGTGATAACTAACCACATCACACCACATCCAAAAAAGTCAGCACAAACATGTACTAATTAAGTCAATGACAAAAACAGTGACAGCTAACACTAAGGCTCTGTGCTTTTCCCAAATTCATCCATATGGCTTATTTGTAGCAACCGAGTTTATGCTTACTTACTATTCAGAAGCACAGTGTGCTATCAGTTATGACCATTTCTGCAGCACTCGCTGTCAGCTGTACAGATGTAATCTGTATTACCGGTACATTACATTACATATGCATAATAATCATCTAAGTTTTTAGAGTAATGTTGCTGTGAGTGGTTCTGGCTAATGTGTGGTGTGGTGTGGTGTAGTGTGTGTTGTATGAGTGGAGACCATAGACTGTATATATAGAATATATATTCTATATATACAGTCTATGGTGGAGACGCTACAGGGAGAGCGGGTGCTGGTGCGGGTGCTGATGCTGTACCACACAGAGATGAGAGAAAGATGTAGCGCGTCTGTCACCACGGGGGATTCACGGGGAGAGGACTTTGAAAGAGAGGCCCACACATGCACACACATGCACACTCTCTCACACACACACACACACACACACACACACACACACACACACACACACACACACACACACACACACACATGCTCTCTTCCTCTCTCTTTCTATCTCTGTCCCTCTTTCAATCTGTCTCTCTCTCTCTTTCTCATCAGGACAAGGTGGTGGTTGAAGAGAAGTGAGACACCTCAAATTCAAAGTCGTACTCACAGCCCTTTCTATTTTCCTGCCAGCCACCATCTTATTCTGTCTCACTTCCTACAGATTCTAGATAGTGTTACATGGAGCGATAGTGTGACTATTCTGCCTTCCATGAAAAAAAGGGATCTATTCATCTTGCTTTTATCATCGCTATGACAATGTGTGTGTATGTGTGTGTGTGTGTGTGTGTGTGTGTGTGTGTGTGTGTGTGTGTGTGTGTGTGTGTGTGTGTGCGCAGGTGTGCATGTGTGTGTGTGTGTGTGTGTGTTTACTGTTGTTTTGAATACCAAATTCACTCATACTGTATCTGCATTTGTTTTCATTTTGACAGTTCTATTCATCTGTGCTTAGCAGTGCACAGCTTAGCATGGGAGTGACAGTAAAATACCCAAGTGATCAGCACTGTAAGCATTTTTACTGACAAACACACACACACTGGTGCTGCAGGTACAGTATACGCAGTTCTCTGCTCATTTGCAATGACAGCCATGGGGGGAAATTAATGGTGTTTAAAGCCATTACTAAGCAGAGGATGATGGACTTCACATTCTCATGTGGACACGTCTGTGTGTGTGTATGTGTGTGTGTGTGTGTGTGTGTGTGTGTGTGTGTGTGTGTGTGTGGTTATGGAAGCTGGGGTGATGTTGTTAGACCCTCAAACACACATAAATGTCCCTAAGCAGCTAACGGAGGCTCAGCACTCTCCTCCAACTAATCTGCTTACCGCCCGTCACCCAGATGTGAGCACACACACACAATCTCTCTCTCTCTCTCTCTCTCTCTCTCTCTCTCTCTCTCTCTCTCTCTCTCTCTCTCTCTCTTTCTCTCTCTCTTTTTCTCACTCATGCACACACACACACATACACACAAATGCGCACACACACGCACACAGGCAGGAGTGAACATACTGGTGCAAACCCCCCAGATTACACACACACACACACACACACACAGACCTTAAGAACTGAATGCTACTGTGTGATAGAAATACGTGTCGTCTCATATCACAGTCCAGTAAATCACGACATCTTCTGACATAAATCACTGTCATTTCAGGTAAATATTTGCTTATGTGTGTGTGTGTGTGTGTGTGTGTGTGTGTGTTTAAAAAAAATGGATGGATAGATACACAAGAAATCAAGAGTGCAATGGGAGTAGGGAATAGAGAGAGAGAGAGGGGGGGGGGGGGGGGGGGGGGAGTACATGTGATTGTGCATGTGGCTGTAAAGGCCCAGACTCTTAATGAGATATGTCTATGCTGCTTGAATGGAAAGCTGCATACCCTTGGCTATGTTACATAACACTCTATTAGAGCACTGTGCAGCCAAGGACAGCACACAAAGTCAACGTTGTATGCATTGTACTCCATAGGCCATATTTCTAATACCCTCCACCGCATTGTCATGAAATATACCCCTGTATACCTTGAGGATAGTCTTTGGGGAAATGCAATACCAAATCAATATTATGAGGAAATCAATACACCACAAATAAAATGCTCAACATATCATCACCCTATATCTAAGTGAGTTGTGGACTGTTGTGTTTCATAATCCACATATGTCCAAGATTCTGACCAATAGTACAATTCACCCTTCATAAATAAAATATGTATGTGAAGTATTATTCTGTTATGTCACTGCACTTATTGCTGATGAAAAAAGGAGTGGAAAAAAACACTATGAGTGCACAGAGGCAGGTGCTGGCAGAGTTCAGTGTAGGATGAATGAAATGGCTGCTTCAGGCCAGATCCATTCACTGCAGAGATTCTCCACTTCAAGCAGGGTCACACAGCCCATCCTCAATGTCAGATGAATAGGGAGCCACACACACAAAACACACAAAGAATAATGCAACACAGATATGCACTGCATACGTACATGTATGCTACACACACACACACACACACACACACACACACACAGCATTCTGATTGTATCCCCTGATCACAGTAATGGTGTCACCCTATAACCTTCCTGAACTAAAATGATCTACAGTATATCAGTACTCTCTATCTGTCTCCTATTTCATCTGTCTGTATGCTTTCGAGACATTTCGCTAACCACGAGATGATGTTTCAATAGCAACATTATGATGAATTGTCACTCTTTTCACACTATGCAATGACCTTAGTGCTTCACTGCCCACTGAAAAAAAATAATGCCAATAACAACAGATCAATCTGTATTCCTAAAGCTATAAGTATACTCTTTTGATCCCGTGAGGGAAATTTGGTCTCTGCATTTATCCCAATCCGTGAATTAGTGAAACACACTCAGCAGCCCACAGTGAACACACAGTGAGGTGAAGCACACACTAATCCTGGCGCAGTGAGATGCCTGCAACAACAGCGGCGCTCGGGGAGCAGTGAGGTGCCTTGCTCAAGGGCACTTCAGCCGTGCCTACTGGTCGGGGTTCGAACCGGCAACCCTCCGGTTACAAGTCCAAAGCGCTAACCAGTAGGCCACGGCTGCCCCCGTTTCAGGAGTAAGTTATGGATTAATGAAAAACTGTTTTGTACTTTAATCATCAGTGTTTCCAGTGGCACGGTACAGCAGGAGTTTACATTGCCTGGAGTGGAGGTTCTCATTAGTAAAAAAACTGAGACAAAAAATTGGTTTCTTCTACAGAAACAAAGGCGACCTCCCTATGGAATGTAGGAAACAAGTTGTTGAAGCAGTTTTATGTCAGTTTTAGACTATGGTGATGTGATTTATACTGTAGAAATGCTACTGCTTGCTCACTTAAAGCCCTGGACTCAGTCTACCACTCTGCCCTGAGGTTTTACTGGTGATGGCTATAGCCATTTACATTACTATATAGCCATCTACATTACTATATAGCCATTTACATTACTATATAGCCATTTACATTACTATATAGCCATCTACATTACTATATAGCCATCTACATTACTATATAGCCATCTACATTACTATATAGCCATTTACATTACTGGTGATGGCTATAGCCATCTACATTACTATATAGCCATTTACATTACTGGTGATGGCTATAGCACTCATCATTGTGTCCTCTACGGTAAAGTGGGTTGGTCATCTTTGACTGAAAGGAGACATAACCATTGGTATCTCTTTATTTACAAAGGTATGGTTGGAAAATTACCAGGTTATATTTCAAACATGCTTGTTTGAAATTCTGGTCCCTATTAGACCAGATCAAATGACTGTTTGATGGTTAAGGTTCCTCGTATCCACACTGAGTTTGGAAAGTCGGCCTTTTGTTATGGTGCCCCTACTTCCTGGAATAATCTTCAATGTAACATACAAATGAACTCTCTACTTTTCTATAATCAATTCAAATCTGTAATCACAAACCTTCCTATGTCAAATTGTACCTGTTTTATGTAAATGTTATTTTATTATTGTTAATATTTTATTATTAATATTTTCTATATTTTTATTTCCCTTCCTCCTTTATAAGGGTATGTAGGTTATCTTATTATTTGTTTTATTTTGTTTTATTTTCCACAATTATTATACTACCGGTATATCTCTTGTTATTCCATTATTATTGTGTAATCTCGGCTTCACTGAAAATGAGGACTACCCTCAATGAACCTCCGAGAATAAATAAAGATTGAATGAATGAATGAATGAACATTTGTGTTTGAATCTGTAATGCCTCAAAACAGTTGCACAAAACACAGAGGAACAGCCTGAGCCACTTACTTTCATGCTTAATAGTGCTCAAGCCTATGTAGTGGCTAAGGAGCTTGGCTAGCATGCAGCAGCCTGAAAAGTTGTGGGTTCAATACCCGACTTTCACCGCTGTGCCCTTGAGCAAGGCACTCAACCCTGAGTTGCTCCAGGGACCCTGGTAATATAATTGACATATGTAAGCCGCTTTGGATAAAAGCATCTGCTAAGTGAATAAATGTAAATGCAATGAATTCATGCCAGCAAAACCCATCCATTGAGTCCTGAGACATGGTACTTGTGAGGATGGACCTCTTTGGATCCAT
Source organism: Alosa sapidissima (assembly GCF_018492685.1). NCBI lineage: Eukaryota > Metazoa > Chordata > Actinopteri > Clupeiformes > Clupeidae > Alosa > Alosa sapidissima. The sequence goes on from NC_055977.1 coordinate 17,809,576, forward strand.
TACCTGGATCCATTACCTACTACAGTATCTACAGTATGTCACGTCAATGAGTGCACTGAATTTATTTTATTGTCTATAGTTCACCTTCAGGGAAGCTTTTTACTGCAGCTGTCTCAAAGATGACTGACCAAGTTGCCCTAAATATATGAAAAACACACACCTAACCTGGTGGCAGATGGCTAACGGGCAAAAACAGAACAAGACAAAACAAGACGTCTCAGAAACATGTCAGATTTCACGGGGCCCCATAAAATACCCCCCACACACAACAAAAAAAGAGGAAAAAACCTAATAATTTTCATTTCACGCATGTGAAGAAAGCTCTTAGCACCTGCACACATGGAGGGCGAGACAAAGACACAAATGCTTGTCCATGACAGACATTCACACACACACACACACACACACACACACACACACATACACAGAGAGGGGTCATAAAAGAGCAGACAGAGCTGTGTAGAGATTACTGCTCTTAAGAGAGACCTTTTAAGAGGAATGTGTGTGAACTGCGTGTCCCCTTCCACACCTGAATGACAAGATGACTGGTGAATGAGGAGTCAAGGGCAGTGAAGAGAAAAATGACTATGAAGCCTGAGTGCTGTGTTTGTGTGTGTGTGTGTGTACTGTATGTCTCTCTATCTCTCTCTCGCTCTCTCGCTCTCTTTCTCTCTCTCTCTCTCTCTCTATATATATATATGTGTGTGCTGTGTTTCTAGATTGTCTCTAACAGAGATGTTCCCACACACTCAATCTTGAGTCTTTATCAGGGATGTAGTGGTAAAATAAGAAGTGGGTAAACTATGAATTCTGTGATCTCAATGAGGTGGACTGCGCCATGCGGTATCTGATTTTTTAAAAAGGCATTCAGAACATGTTTAATGATGGTGGAGGTTATTGTCCAATGTTTATAACAATATCAGTGGTATTAAATGATTCCTAGAGTGTACATATTGTGAATGTGGATAATACAGTGTGATTTATGAATGTTAAAAGTTTTATAATAAACTCTTTTGTGAGGTGGATAAACTGTGTTTACTTGTGTTTAGCCTCCACTACATCCCTGGTCTTGATGCCCCGAGCCAGCATCTAAATAATTGTGCAAGATCCCAATTCCATGTGTATGTCTGTGTGCTATGTGATGTGCATAACAAGCCCTTCAGTCATTTCACTCAAGATCTTTCTAATGTGATTCCACTCAGTCCATATATTCCTGTTCCTGACTGTTGTGTCATCTACTATACTGGAAAAAAGTTACAATCTATTAAAGAGATACAAGAGATCCGGTCTAACCCTAAAGCGACAGCAAGTGATTTTTGTAACCACCAACAGGAGTGTCTGTTAAATATGCCTGCAGCTACTGATAAAATAAGACAGAAGTAGTGAAAATGTAAACTTGTTTACTAGTCTCGTTCTCACCTGTGTTTCCAGGTGTTGTCACTATCAACCTGTGTGGCACTCGAGGTGAGACCTTTAATCTGACGCGCACCTGGTAGAATCTGTGGAGGAAGAAGAAGTATCTGTCATTGTCATAGTCATCATCATCGTTGTCATCATCATCATCATCATCATCATCATCATCATCATCATCATCGTCGTCTTCTTCTTTATCACAGCAATTCATTTCTCAGCCTTGAAAAATGTGCCACAGGACATGGCGTGCAGGCAGTACAAATACCTGGATGTTAAAAAAAAAAGCACCAATGAACTGAACTGTTCAAATGTTACTGAATTATTAACATGGACAAGACAAGATGTTGCTTAAATAATGTATCTTACACCACATCGCACCTCCATTCCTGGAGGTCAGCCAGCCCACATAGTACATACAGTATATTACCCAAGACTGCATTTACTGTACAGAGCATGACCGGTATACTGAAATGGAAGTCTGCCCATTAGTTGCTCAGTGAGCTGAATTGTTTTCATGTGAGCACCTCTTCATAGATACTAGAAGCTAATAAAGTGTGTTAGCCAGGCTCTCTCCAAAATTATAAGGTGCTCACACGCAAATACACACACATAAGAACACATACTGTAAGCACACATACACACACACACACACACACACACACACACACACACACACACACACACACACACACACACAAAAAAACACACACACACAAAACCACACACAGACACAACCGCACACACACGATACATACAAAGTCACATTAGACCGGTGCATTCCCAAGGTCACCCTGGCTGAATGGATTGCCATCGCACGGTTTCTGCCATAAAAGCATCTAAGCTCCCCTGAGACTAACACTCAATCGACAGCACAGGCTTCTTCACAGCCTTCCATTGACCAAAGACTTTCTAAAGCCATTACAGGTCTTCAGAGCCACATACCCACTCAACAGTGTCTGCACCTTTTCCGTGTCTCAAGATTTGCTCACTTTGCCAACTTTGACACCAGTTCTTAACAGGCCTAGACTACTGCATGGCTGCTTCTATTTAGATTCAAAAACATCCTCTTTTCTGAGCACAGAGAAATACGACAGGATTACTCAGTCCTCATGCTCACAGAGGTCCTCACAACAGAGTAGTGATCCTTGTTGGGAATGAAAAAGCAGTGCTATACACACAGATGGCTCTTTGATGGTTTGGTGGGGAATATCAGACACCTGGAGAGTGGCCGTGATTTGGAGCGGGGTGCCAGACGGTTGGACACTCTCGCATGGAACGGGAACTAAGAAAGGACATCACAAGACACAGAGGGGAGTCGGGAAAGCCTGGAGTCTTAGAGCAAAACCGGTTCTGAAACCCAGAAAATATAAGCTAATTAAGCCAATTAAAATGACTGCAATGAAAGGTAATTAATTATCAGTCATCGATTGCTCAAAGTGCTTCAAATACATGGTTACTATCAATTATTGTTGTTCTTGGGGCTTTGAATTGGGTTTTGAAAAGATCTGCCTGCATTGTTTAAGCGATTACCCTATCTCTATTGCATTCAAAAACACTCTTTTGTGTTCAACAAAGGGGAAAAAACACATATTTAGGGTGTCTTTGATGTCAGACAGAGAAAAGCCTCTAGCAATGCAATGTCTAACTGTGGCAAGGGTTTGTGAACACCGCTCGTGTCGGTGATGGCGGAACATGGCAGCTTGAGGGAGAAAAAAAAAAACAAATATATTTGAGCACCCAGCTGCCGACGGATTATAGCTGGTTGGAGGGTGAAGTGGGGAAGGGTGGGGATGTGAGGTTTAACCCAACCTAGTTTAGTGGCAGAGAGCTCGGGTGGATGGGTGGATGGTTGGGTGGGTGGGTGTGTGAGCAGGGGGGAAGGAGCAGAGTGCTCTCAAATCTGCGTAAAGCTGGCATTTCAGTCGGGCGTTCGGAGCCCCGGCCAGATGCCCAGACTCTAATCTGGCCGCAGACAGCCACTACAGTAACCATGGCATCCGACATGACCTTTATTCCTCAACATTTCTCAGTGTCACTGCGGGCACTGCGGTGTCAGGCCCAATCGGACTCAACGCCACCTCCACCTGTTATTTTTGGGCCGATATGACGGGCTTTAGTCACATTGGTTTTGTCATCTTACGAGTATGTGTGTGTGCATGTGTGTGTGTGTGTGTGTGTGTGTGTGTGTGTGTGTGTGTGTGTGTGTGTGTTTGTCTGTGTGTGTTTTCTTTCTGAGAATAGTTTGACACACACATATATAAACACATGGTTTGATGATTCTGCTCATATGGCATGATACACATTTTTTTAACTCCTAATTCTACTGACTAAACGTTGACCAGGCTTACATCAGGATATTGACAATGCCACAAACTTAAAATGCGCTTTTTTACAGCATGGGTCAGATGAAGAGTGTCAAAACACAAAACAGTACTCTTGGCACTGAAGCCAACTGCTGGAATGTTCTCTGCCCACTTAGCTTGCTTCAAGTGACCTTTTCTCTCTGTGATAAATATCACCGGAAACATGACCGGAAACAACAGGGGAAATCACAAACCCCAATGGCACTGGAAAAGTGACATACATGAAGCATCCTCAAGGACAGCCTCAGCAAGTCTGTTGCTGACAACACGGCTTGTTTATTATGGGGAAGGAGAACATTTGACAGAGGGACAAGTGGCGCCTTGTTTGGCCAGATGATCATATGATTGCACTCAGTCCTACTGAGTGAGAGTCTCTCTTGACTCAGTTGAGGAGAGGCGGCTAAACATGAGAAGGAGACTCACCCACGCTGAAATAGATCCACATTGTGAAATTTATGCAGCTCCACTGAAAACTCCACGGTCCCCTGGACTTCAGACATGATCTATTCCATCACCTGTAGCACGCACACACACACACACACACACACACAAAAAGGAAGAATATCAGGATCACTATTTTTAGTCCCAGAAAAAAAAACAATGCAATCTTACACACATACTGTACATATCATAGCAACATATAACAAAGAAATAATTATCACAACCACATTCTATTTCTTTGCCTGTAATAATTTTAACACAGTTTAGCTCAGGTATAATAAATCATCTTGAGACTGGGTGGGAAGGTCACAGGCAAAGACATATGCTCAAAAATAATAAATAAATAAATAAATACGTAACTGTCCGCTGTGATCACCTTATTACCACACACCTAGCAACCAGTCTAGCTTCTAGCTAACCTGGATGGCATTTCCTTGTCCAGTCAGTGGAGGTGATGCTGGGCTGGGGCCATCAGAGGAATACTCTGCAGACAGGGCCTCTAATTGGACAAACACTGAGTCATCGCCGGATCTGTTTGCCCAGAACGGAGAGCACAGAAGCTTTCAACAGAGGCTTGTGTGTTACTCCCGAGTCCAAAAACGGGGCTTTTGGAAAGGGTACTTTTAGGCCTTGAGATGAGGGGGGTGGACAGGGGGGGGGGGGGGGGGGGCGGGGGGTGATGGATTTGAGAGGCTTTTCCACAGTGTGATGTCTGTGTAACTGTGTAAGTTTCTGATAGCTGAGAGCCAAGCTACCTGACTATGATGATCTGGCTGCTGTCTGTCAGTATTCAGAAAAAGATCGTATGGGCTTTGAGATGGAAAACGCTGCCAACGCCACCGCACAGTGGAAAGGGAACTTTTGGGCCTGCGAGATGAGAGTGATGGAGAGATGGGGATGGTGATTGATTTGAAAGGATATTCCACAGTGTGCTTGCTGTCTGTGTAACTATGTAACTATGATATGATCTGCCTGCTGTCAGTATTCAGCACGAATCGTATGGGCTTTGTGATGGAAAACGCTCCGAACGCCACCGCACAGTGGCATCCCTGAGGCAAACTAAATGGACCAGGCTGAGATTTTAATGCATGTATTATCTATCCCATTTCTTTCAGAGCAGTGAGTTGACACTTTGGCTCTGTGCGGCAGTCTTTGGCCCACCGTGGCCCTCTGTCTGGACACGAGCCACCATCTCTGCTTCAACGGCTGCTGCTGCTGACCATTGGCATTCAGCTAGTAGCCCAGACATGCACCGTCTACAGATCTGGAGAGGGGATACTGGAGGAGCAGGACAGAGATTGTCTGCTGATTAAAGATGCAATGCTCCTCCACGCACACACACACACACACACAAACACACACACACACACACACACACACACACACACACACACACACACACACACGCACACACTCACACACAAACACACACACACACAGACTGTGAGTGAAAATCCATTACCAAAGACTGTGTTGTTGTGGCTTTCTCAAAGACAATTTAGTTGTGTCACTATGTGCCTATCATTGTGTAGTCTATATTATGTGAAAAGCATGTTGGCTGAGATAACACTGAGAATAAAAGAGTAATCCTGCCTAAAGCATATTTAACCTCAAACAAATGAATGTGTCATTTACAGTAAACTCATGCACGTGGTCATACACACTACTGTACGTAGCAGAGAGAAATACACTAAAAGTATATTAAGTATATATACTCTTCTGATCCCGTGAGGGAAATTTGGTCTCTGCATTTATCCCAATCCGTGAATTAGTGAAACACACTCAGTACACAGTGAACACACAGTGAGGTGAAGCATACACTAATCCCGGCGCAGTGAGCTGCCTGCATCAACAGCGGCGCTCGGGGAGCAGTGAGGGGTTAGGTGCCTTGCTCAAGGGCACTTCAGCCATGCCTACTGGTCGGGGTTCGAACCGGCAACCCTCTGGTTACAAGTCGGAAGCACTAACCAGTAGGCCACGGCTGCCCCTGCACGGCTGCCCCCTAAAAAAGGTTCACTAAAATAATCATCCAGCATAGCTAAATAATAGTCCAGCTAATGCAGTGAAACCGAGCAATATATCTCCATATCTTACTTTTTTATCTGACAATTTTCATAAGCTGAGCTCAAATGAAGATTTACACAACCTTGTAATGGAATAAGCTTTATAACATATTCTGAATGTTGCCAAAGCAATGTATCGCACGTGTGGCCTCTCTGTAAAAAGCTCACACATCCACACCAGAGATGTTTTTTTTTTTTTAAAGAGGGACAACATACTCTCAATGATATGACAGCTTTTAGCACATCGCTTCAAAGTAGATTCTGAGCCTTGAGCTACAGAGATGCTTTGTAACGCTGTTGACTTCCCTCTGTGTTTGTACTTTGTGTTTATTTCTACAACCCTATTGCTAGTATCATATTCAAAATGAACATATATTTGTCATGAAATAGTCAAATTTGTCAATTTCAACATTTGTATGTTGTCTGTGTCACATTTTACACAACGTCCCAACTTTTTCTGATTTGGGGTTGTAAATGTGTTGATAGAAAGTTAGACAATTCTCTATAGATGGCTAGTTTATAGGTTGGTTGGTGCAATAATCAAATGCAAGAACTGAGACATTTAAAACGTTAAAGAACATCAGATAAACAGTATAATATATGAAACCAGAGGTTTCTACAAACTATGAGAGTACTGAGCCATTTCTCCCATAGCATTTCATTCAAATGCAACAGCCTCTGATCTCTCCCCATGAAGACCCCATGGCTGTTATGCTTTCAAAGACTGGAATCCTTTCAAACTTTTAAAAACATCTCTGATTCACACATCCCCTAGCCCTGTTAACTCAAATTAGCTCCATTCACCAGGAGTGGTGGATATTTATGCAGAGGGTATATCAGGCTCTTCCTCATTCAATTAGACATAAATGTTTTATTTGTGTGTTAGCAACATGACAGACATGATGGCCTTGGATATATTACAGCTTTGCTTGTGTTAAAGTGTCATAACTACTATCATGGTAAAAGAGATAAAAGCTTCGTGTGTGAGTAATCTTTCCCCACAGGCTCGTAAACCACACGACATATGCGGACACACATGTGCGGAACATCACAATGGGCACATCCACCCTGTCACGATTAGCCTTCAGTTTCCAATACTGAGTCCTTGTCCTGCCAAGTGATAGAAGGGACACTGAATGACACATCGGGCAGCGCCAGAAGTGGTTAATGCAATTACCCCACCAACCCCCTATCACCCACCACCTCCACCACCATCATGACGGATTCTAAAACGCCTCTTGCAACATGGTGAGAAAGGGCATAATAGATAATGAAAGGCTACAACTTCCTGGGGAAGCAGTTTACTCAGACTAGAGTGCCCGAGTGCATCAAAATAGATTTGCCTTGGTCACTGACTGATGTTATGTGATATATTTGTTGCAGAGAAGAGCTGAACGATTCTGTAAATGACTTCCCATTAAAGGTTAAGAGTCCCTGGGTGGAACAACAGTCACCTTGCCTTTGGAAAAGCCCCTCCTGCTGTGGAAAAGTTAGGAGGGAGGCAGGGAAAAAATGAAAAATCAATTTCCGCTACAACTCATTATCCTGAAGTCTTTTTTTGTGGTCGTCCTCCCTAGTGTGAGACCTTTATCTGTCTATATTTCAAGGACAAGGGTTCTAGAGGGACAGGCACAATGACACGGATGATAGCTAGATGATTGAGTGCGCTGCGATGCACTGTGAAATGTCCCACGTTTGTCTTTGTAACGTGAGCATTTAGGGGGCCAAGACTGCTCACAGGCCCCTGCAGACCCTGTGACTGTGCAACTAAAGAGACACACAATATACGCCTCTGTGTTCATACACACATTTATTGCAGCTTCCCTGACTTAATGGAGATTACATATTTGATAAGTTTCACATTTCACCTTGTGGTAATGGCATAGCGTAGATCATTTCAGTGTAGTGAAAGACAACTCTGTGCGTCTAGTGCTACTGAGGCAAGCCAGTTGTAGTTGGACATGGGCAACCTTCACTCCCGCACCCCTGAGTGGAGGACATCAACAAAGGTAATGACTCTGATTATGTGTCTCAACCACTGCATTCTGAGAACAGTCATGCATCACCTAACATTAGCAGAACACAAAACAGAACTGACGTCTGTGACATAGACCAGTGCAAGACTGGTGCAACAAAAACAACAGAAAGATAATGACACTACCTTCTACCTATTCTAATACTCGCAACACTGATCTTTTCACAGCCCTCGGTCATTCTTAGATTCATAAGCTTTATTTACCTACAGGCAGATATCGGTCACTGCCTTATTAGGGAGATGTTTGTACAGCTGTTCTTGGGTTCACTGTCCGGGGCCCTTATTGTGTGTGAGTGGGCCTGGCTATATATCCATTTGATGGATAACGTCACGTGAGAGACGACCATGTATGCCTGCAAATGAACAAAACAAACAAAACGGCACTGTGCGTGCAATATATTTCAGCTGCAGTTATGACTTTCATAAAAAAAACCTATTCTGAATCACGTAGAAAATGTTATTAACCCTGTGAGCCTGTCTGGACTTTTATTAGCCTATCTGGTTTGAAGCATGTGACAAAAAGTCTTGATAACCTTTTTTTTTTTTTCATTCTTACTTTGTTCGCCGCCTTTGTACTTTGGTGTTCATACAGTAAAACCAGAGGATGTCACGGCCCGTGGAGACATTATATTTGGAGAAAGAATTGCAGTGGGATGGCGGCTGCTGCAGACTCGGATGGAGGCTCAGTGAAAGATGTACAGCTTAATTCTTGGGAGAGTGAACTCTGTGAGCAAGGAGAGGGCAAAAGCCCACGGGCAGCCTATGACTCAGTTTAATCACACTGGGAGAGAGGAGTGCGTGTGTGTGTGTGTGTGTGTGTGTGTGTGTGTGTGTGTGTGTGTGTGTGTGCGTGAACAACAAAGAGAAAGAGAGTGTGTGTGAGTGTGAAGGACAGTGTATGTGTGTATGTATTTTTCGTATGTGTGTGTGTGTGTGTGTATGTGTGTGTTTCAGAGAGAGAGAGAGAGAGAGAGAGAGAGAGAGAGAGAGAGAGAGAGAGAGAGAGAGAGAGAGAGAGAGAGAGAGAGAGCATTCATGTGCCTGTATGTGTACGTGGGCGTGTGCACTGTGGATTCGGGCATGTGGGCGGTCATGTTTACGAGTGGGCGCCTGCTTATCAACGCACACCAAAATGACCTAATAAATTAATGAGAACGGAAGCGCTCGCCTGACTCACCCCCGTCAACCGCAGACCCACTAACACTGCCAACACCGCACACATATTTACAACCATTTACCTTCTGTCCCATGACAGACTTATGCTTGGCAATGAGTTAACTGTCACTGAGCATTACTTCAACTGAGCCCCGTTTGAAAAGGACACGCGACCGTGGCCAGGAAAATCGCACTTGACACCTGAATTTAAAAAGAGCTACACACCTAATTTCAAGCTGATATACTGAGCAGTACTGTCTGCAAAATGCATCCCTATATTTTTCTAACATGTAATTTAATGTTAATAATAAAAAAGTCTCGCAGGTAAGCGTGGAAATCATGTAAAGCCTAGCCTGATCTATTGACCCTTTTATCTTTCCACTTAAAAGAGTTTCTGCTGAATCTACAGAATATGTTCTTGACTTCACAGTGCGGTGTTGAGGTAGTGGCCGGCCCCCCTCCCAGGTCAGTGAACAAGCGACAGAACTCGCTGAATGGCGCTGAACCTGTATGAATGGCGCTGAATGGTGCTCGGGAGAATTCTGTACATAGCGCTTTTTTTCTGGCTGCCACAAAAGAACAGTTTGCCCTCTTGTTGGCTCACCTCACATGATGCAACACCAACAACATCTCCCCCGTCCTCCAAAACTGGCAACAATGAGTTACTGTAAGCTGATGCATTACCTGGCCTACTACCAAAACAGGTTTTTATATGTATGCATTTACTGTAATAGTTTGTATAGAGCAATGATAGAGATGCAATACTGCAGAGTGCGCAATAACACAATATTAATGCTGACCTAGTTCTAGAAAGCAAAGGCTAAGAAATCATTAAGACCCTTAATAATTAGATTTTGGTGTGTGTGTGTGTGTGTGTGTGTGTGTGTGTGTGTGTGTGCGATTGTGTGTGTGTGTGCGTGTGTGTGTGTATGCGTGTGTGTGTGTGTGCGAGTGTGTGTGTGTGTGTGTGTGTGTGTGTGTGTGTGTGTGTGTGTGTGTGTGTGTGTGTGTGTGTGCGTGTGTGTGCGTGTGTGTGTGTGTGTGTGTGCTTGTTTAGGCCACTGATGTCCATGACTACACTGCACAGAAGCTCTCCTACATAATGCACCAGAAGGAGCAAATGAGTAGGTCACGCATGACACACTCGCTTAACCGTCGGTGCAGGTACAATGGGCTGCATAGGCAGAGCCTGTCCTATCAGACTGTGTAATTGGTGTTAATGTGGCCAGATACAGTTGCCTAGGAGGACATGTCATGGGAGAAGTAAAGAGAGAGAGAGAGAGAGAGAGAGAGTCTAAGAAAGGGCATGATAGAGAGATACAGACAGAGAGAGGAGAGAAAAAGAGTGAGAAACAGAAAAGAGAGAAATATAACATTACAGATAAGAGAGAGAGAGAGTGAGAGAGAGAGAGAGAGAGAGAGGAAAGACAAAAGAAGAGATAGACACGTGTCTGAGACTATGTTCACATTTATATTTACAGTGATGACTAACAAAGATGACGCATTGATGATGATGAATGTCAATAGCGATAGTCATCGAGGGACGTTTCGGCTCGTTTTTTCTGCAGTGTCAGCTGTCTGGGGGTAAGCCTGCCAGTGCCGCACACGTGTAACATGATGTGACGGATGGCTCTCAACTTCCAGAATTCCGGTTAATCATGCAGAGGGTAATCCAACATCATAGCAACCGAAACGCAATGCTGCTAAAACTAAGTGCTGCCCTCACCCCAAACACAGTGAGATAAAATAACAAATCGTGCTTTGATATTCAGATGCACAGATGACACAGAAAGCATTCAGACAAACCAGATTTTAGAATGTTTTCTATTTCCCCATGGAAAAAAATAGAAATGCAGAGTTTCACTTTTTGTTTTTCACATATTTCGCTTCTCACAGAAACCATTGCAAACACAACACAAACACTGAAGACTGAAGACTGAACACTGAATTTACATTCAAGTAAATGATCTCATACCTTCTAAGGACTCAACTGCGGTTGGCTATACCTTCTCTCCTCTCTCTGTCTCTGACTGTCAAGCAAGTCTTGTTTATGGTCCGTTTTTGGTGTAATTTATACACACTGACCAGGGCCTGGGACAAGCAGCAGACCGTGGGGCCAGGGAAGTGCTTAGCGGCGGCTGGATTATGGGAGTCACATGAGAAGCAGTCTCGCGCCAGTTCCTCCTGCTATCTTACACACCACAACAAACTCAGGAGGAACTCGGAGAGGAACTTGAGCATAAGACTGCAAGGCCAAATCTCATGATACTCAAAGGGCCATGTGCATAACGACCTCTAGCTGTTTGTCGCTGGCGTATCATCCGGCAACCTCGCTTCCCCTACAATGAGTCATTGTATGTTTATTTTCAGTAGGACTTGGGGCTATGCGGGTACCATTATAACATTTGTAATGCCCATCATCTCTTCTACAGCTTCTCTATTACCGTACACACCTGTGAGTGGGAAGGGTTTTCATTTAGGTGTCTCCCATATTATCTCCTGGCCTCATTAAAACATTGCCCTCTTTCCACAGATACAGGTCCTAAAGATGTACACTCAGGAGAGTTACGTAAATCCTTTTCAGTTCACTCCGCAACACTGACTCATTGACTTGGGACAGAGCACGAGCGACTGGATGTATTACAAAGTTACCAGTGCAGTTACCCGGCACACAGCGACTGGATGTATTACAAAGTTACCAGTGCAGTTACCCGGCACACAGCAACTGGATGTCTTACAAAGTTACCAGAGCAGTTACTGGGCACACAGCAAATGGATATATGACAAACTTGCCAGTGCAGTTATCGGCAAAACAGCCGATTCACTCCAAAGCATCTACAAATTAAACAGACACTATACTGTAGATGCTCCAAACTGAAGCTTAATTGCCACTGTACTTTCTACACAAAATGTTCTCAACATTTACAGTAAATCATTTTTTTTTTGTTCCCCAGAGCATTGTGTGTGGGGAAATCACCAAAGCATGCTGGGTAATCTGAAGGGGAGAGAGAGAGAGAGAGAGAGAGAGAGAGAGAGAGAGAGAGAGAGAGAGAGAGAGAGAGAGAGAGAGAGAGAGAGAGAAAGAGAGAGAGTAGCCCTGTTGCCGTTGCTACTGGTGCTGCGGCTGAGATTTTTTAGCGCATGGGTCCCTCATGGGCTAAACACATTTTCGCCAGGAGTGCACAGACCTGGGCAGGCGGAAGTCAACTGGAAAATCCCTGTTATGCCACAAGCACGGTTTGCTCTAGTGCAAACAAGGCAAAATGTTTTATTTTTTTCTTTCCATGCTGGCAGCCATGTGCCATGCTCATTCATACAGTCCGACTGCAGCAAGCTCATGCATCAGAAACAGAGAGAGAGAGAGAGATGTCCATGCATGCATGTGCACAAAAGAGACCTTTCGAGAGAGAGAGAGAAACAGAGACTGGGAGAGAGGAGTGTGTGTGTGTGTGTATGTGTGTGTGTGTGTGTGTGTGTGTGTGTGTGTGTGTGTGTGTGTGCATGCGTGCGTGTGTGTGTGTCTGTGTCTGCCTGTGCATCCCTGAAAGGTCCAGGCCTCGGTGGGCCATGTGCAAGCCACAGTGTTTAATGTGAATGTCAGTAGCTATTTGCCCAGAGCGTGCATCACGGCTGAGTCAAACACATATTTGCATCACGGCTAAACCTCCCCTCTGTCTAACCATGTCCCCCATCACCTGTTCTGAAGTGACTTGATTTATCTCCAGCATTGAACAGCACTACAAAGACATGTGTCGTACAATAAATCACTGAACTATAAGGCATTACAGTATGCATGGATGATTATCCTTACAGAATAAAGAAGAGAATAATAAATCATTAAAATGTGTGTGTGTGTGTGTGTGTGTGTGTGTGTGTGTGTGTGTGTGTGTGTGTGTGTGTGTATGTGTGTGTGTGTGTGTGTGTGTGTTTACATGTGTGTCCACATATGAGCAACCCATCCTGCTCGTCTGCTTTCTAATGAATGTGTGTTAGTGTGATACGATGCATGAGTCATGTACTACTTGGAGCATTGGGCTCGTCTGTTGCTCCAATTGCACTGTTTCTTTGACAGTGTGTATCACCAGGCAAGTGAGTACAGGGGCTGGAGCACTGTTTCTGGGGAAGCTGTCGTTCAGATACCCAAGATTCCTCTCTGGTGATGGGAGTCCAAAAAATGATTAGACTATCAGCTGATCAGGATCATACATCTCAATTTTCGAAGTCATCTAGCATTGCATTCATTTGCTAAAGGGATTTGTTGTTTTTGTCTTTTATAGCTGGCTGATGCCAGTGGCATAAATGGTATCTGTCTGATACAAGATTAAAATGTGGCTCCATTAGGCTTTGGGTATTTTCGTGCAAAATAATTCCTGGTTGTGCAGTCCAAAGGATGACTGATTCAAATCATCACAGCCACAAATTCGATTAAACTTGTGAATGATTCACAGTGACATTTTTCCTCTGCACGGATCAAGCCACTGATCAAAATAATTGATGACATGCTGTCAATCAGAATTCAGGACAGAGCCCAAGTCGGACTACTCAGACTAATATCATGTTACACTATCTGTGTACACATTTATGTGCATGTACACTGAACTAAGGTGACAGTAACAACAAAAACATGGCTCTAAAATCTGGGCTAATCTTGGTTTCAACAAAGATAAAAATAAATAAGCATGGCATGCTCTGTTTTCCATGGTCATAATATGAATTAAAAAAATAATAATTTATTGGTGTGAGTGAGCAAGTATGAATGTCAGCAGTAGCACTCACACGCAGTTATGATTTGTTGCTGCAAAATAAAAAATAAAAATACAGTAATCTTATGGCACAAATCCCAGTTGTTCTAGCCAGGAATGTGGTGATGGTTGATGAAGATTCAAATAACATCATATGGAATATGTATAATGACGATTATGAGCAAAATTCTCGCGGTGTAGGCTACAAACCCTACTGTGTGCTCTTTCGCCTCTCTAGGCTCTGATCTTGTTCTTGTTATTATCAGATTGCCGGACCAGGCGCATTAGCAGAATGCGCATCTAATATGTTCCTATTAGCTATGAACATAGTCCTGGCAGGCTGGTAGAATGGTTCCCGAAGGCTCACAGGCAGATGAAAGGCAGGGGATGTAGTTATCATCAATTAGGCAATCACCGTAAAACAACTCGCCGGCAGAATCTATTTCCCAGCTTCCCACGAAACCGCTCATTTAGAGGATAGGCTAGTGTTTGTCCCAATCGAATTGCGGCGCACGGCTTATCGTATTTCACAATAGACAAGACTGACCCATCATTTTTGGCCGTAGCAGTGATGAACAATGAAGACAACACACTGTTACAAGCTTACCTGCCACAAGGCTGTGGTGCGACACCTCTACGCAATGATCTCCACTTTCACTCCAAGTCACTTCCCTCCTGTCATTGAGTTCTGCGTTTTCGCTTTACTGTTTGAGACGAACGTTTGAGCGACCGGCGAGAGGATGACTTGATCACTCAGTGTTTATATTGGTTTAGGCATAAGCTGCTCACCGCTTGTACTGCTGCTGCTGTTGCCATGGTTATTCATTCAGCCTCTGGTAGCCTACGTTATGCAGCGCAGGTCGGATCAGTTATGGCAGCCCGCTTGGCACAGCGTTTCCCATGTCTGAGATGTTCAATCTCCCTAAGTAATGCGGCAGTCGCGTGCCTCCGTTTATCTCCCGGTTTGTCCGTGGCACTTATCTTTCCGTGTGGCAGTAGATGCTCGGATGGCTGTGTCCTCGCCGTTTACTGCTGCACTGTGCGTACTACTGACGGACTGACGTCACACGGTCGCCGGAGAAAATAAATGTTGAATCCTTTTACTTCTTTCAGGTGATCCTATTCGTCGGAGATAACTTTTATTTTGACAGCCTGGAAGGTAATTAATACGCAGGGGGTATGAAAATGGAACATTTGTAAGCATCTCAACTGTTTGACATCAGTAGGCTAGCACTTTTTAGTTCCACAGTAGCCTATCCTCCACGTTCTCTTTAAATTACAACATTAGGCAATATCCTCTCTGCCATATAGAGGTTTTAATGCCATTGCACCTGAGGGAGTGAGCGTGAATGTTTTTGGGAGAAACACAGTTGAACTTGCAGTTTACTGCTGCAGGTGCTTCCCCCCCTCTCTCTCTCACTCACTCACTTTCACATCAGCAGTAGGCTACTATGTCTTCTTGCGCAGCACAGTGGTCAGGTGTGTGTGTGTGTGTGGCCATATACTTTTCTATTTGTCTTGAAAATTGACCTTGAAATGAAGCAGCAAGATAACTGGGTAGACCATATACGAATTACAGCGTTGTCATAGGGGCTGTATGTTTAGCCAACAGTCTGACCACCTGTGAGGGTAAAGACTATGTTCTGTTTGTACCTGTTTGCCAGAGGTGGAAAAAGTACGAAAATATTGTACTCAAGTAAAAGTACCAATACCTTGATGAAATATTACTCAAGTACAAGTTAAAATACCGATCTGAAAATGTACTTAAGTAAAAGTAAAAAGTAGTTCATTTAAAATGTACTTTAAGTAAAAGTTACTTAGTTACTTTTTTTATGGGGGGGGGGGGGGGGGGGTACCAGAACAACCAGTTTTACCAGAGACTTTCTAATGAGGAGATACAGCACTCAAAAAATCCTCCATAGTAATGCATGGGGTTAGTCAGTTGTATACAAAATATCACAACCCTTCCGCAGCAAAACGTTGACATGTGAATACATTGAGCCAATCATGTGGTGTGTTGTAAAATACATTGAGTGCCATCGTGCCAATCATCTGTTGTGATCTCGCTGCTGGAGCAAGATTGGTGTCGTGAAGCCTTACGCACACGCATTTCTGCCGAAATAGATGCACGATAAGTGCCCAAAAAGTTTTGCAATATGGCCGCCGAGTGGAGTGGAGGTACTTGCCTGAAAAGGACTTTGGTCCTAGCTCGAGTTGCTGCAGCCAGCAGCTAAGGCAGCCATGTTCATGCTCCTAGTGTGTAGCGCTGTAGCTGCAGCAACTCGAGCTAGGTAAAACCGATTGTTTCAGTTTTGTTCATACCGACAGTACTCGGTGACGTTGAGAAATGGAGATCTATGTGAAAAATCACCGGAGTTCTCCTTTAAGTTTGAGCAGTAGTTGATTTTCAAAGTTAGTTGCACTCATCCTTGCGTCGCTTTGCAATGAACAGTAATCCAGCACAACTGAAAAGCCCCTCACAGGCAGCTGAGGCAGGCAGGCTAATGTTGAGTTGCAGAGAGTTTTTTTATATTTGGAAATGAGCAGAAGGTTCAGCAGATTAAAGGGGCGTCGAACTAGGGGGGAGAGTGGGAAGTATAGGGCCCCAATGGAGGAGAGGGCCCTTGAAAAGTGGAATACAGGGGGCACAACATTTTCACCAGGCATTAATAACTCAGGTAATCCACACATAAAAAATCCAAACAACTCCATAAGTAGTCATGTGTAATGAAGTGGAATAACACAGGGAAAAAGTATTGAACAAGCTAAGAAAAAGCACTAAGGCAAGGAAAGGGAAGGAACGAGCTGGAATCTGTAAGTAGTTAGAGTAGTTATCCTTTCTATCTGTGCAAATTAATATAAGCTTGGTTAGTAGCCTACATATTGATGGGCTATAAAAAGGTTTTTCATTACCAAGGTGTCACACAAGAAACATTTCATGATGGATAAAAGCAAAAAGCTCTCCCAAGACCTTTGCAACCTTATTGTTGCAAAACATATCAATGAAACTGGTTACAGATGCATTTCAAAACTTCAGAATCTTCAGTAAGCAGCATGGGAGCCATTATCTGCAAGTGGAAGAAACATCACTGCATCATCAACCGGCCACGCAATATTTCTGACCAGGGAGTCAGAAGGATAGTCAATTCCAAGAGCCAAGGACCACTCGGAGAAAGCTCCAGAAAGACTTGAAGGCAGCCAATTCAATTAAATTCAATTAAACAGTTCTGGAAGTAACTAAATATCAGGATTCACAAGAGGGACCCCTGGAATCTGTTTAGAACAATGGACCAAAATCACACCTGATACTGTGACTAATACCTTTTGTCATACAGGAAATGTCTTGAAGCTGTCTAAAGGCTTTTCCACAAAGTATTGAAGAAATTTCAGTAGGCACGTTCAATACTTTTTTCCTGTGTCATTCCACTTTAATACACATAACTCTTATGTTTTGGATTTTTTATATGTGTGTTAATATAATGTGTGGTGAAAATTTCGAATAGACTCACTGGAAGTTTAAGTTAATTACTGAAAATATATATGACTATATGTCCACCATATATTTATTTTACCTGAATATTTTAACTTCAAAATTAAATGTCAAAATGAATGTCAGACGAAATTTAAAGTTTGACTGACTGGATTCTGTATACAAAACAGTGAAAACTGTCTAAGGTCACTCTCACTCTCCCTTGCCAAAGAGCTAAATGGTTTAGTCCGCCTTCACGATTCATAAGGTAGTCTATCTTTTGTTTATTTAGTTGAGCATCGCTAGTAGTGGACCGCTAATTGTTGTGCTGCTGGTGCAATGTCTTTCTCCAAGAAAGCCAAGTCAGGTTATTAAAAAGAGAGACATCAAAACGAGGGGAAACAACTGCTAATAAACTTCTTTCCAAAGAAAGGTGAGCACAAACGTCAAAACACGAAATCCCATGGTGTTTGCTTGAATATCTCCGCTCTCATTAGTGCTAAAACGAACTGAGACAACCCATTGAAATAGCGGAAAATACACTTTCATAGGTTAGGCTACACATGTAATCTGATGCATTTTGTGATCTAGCTCCATCTCCCATCACTTTCAGAAAGACTGCATGGCGCCAGCTTGATTCATGTCCTGCTGTAAGGCTACATGCTGATCATTATCACTAGGCTAGTGGTTTAGGGCGGGATTACTTTTCTCTCCCTTTCTGTTTTCGTTAGTCTTAACTTTTTTTGTTTACTCAAGTAACGGATGGGATTTTTGATGTAGCGAAGTACAATACTTCGCTCAAAATGTAATCAAGTAAAATTTAAAATACCGATTTTATAAACTACTTAAAAAATACAAAATACACAGAAAAACTACTCAATACAGTAACGTGAGTAAATGTATTTCGTTACTTTCCACCTCTGCTGTTTGCACATGGTTGGACAGGCTTCAAATATCTGACCCTTCTAATGCCAGACTGCTACATTAGCCTATCAAAGTGCCCACATTGAGGTGGAACTAGTATTGCAGACGAGCCCCAGACATGAAAATAACGACAGCCAAAATCCATTAATTCAAAATTTATACTTTAAGAGCATAGTGGTTTTTAATATCATCCCGGTTCATTTCTAAGCAAATGTTATTTTGCAGGCTGCAGCAGCTATTTCACTTTGAAGGGTACTCTCTACTCAGTTCAATAAAAGGAATGTTCCAAGGCCAAAGAGAAGAATATCCTATGGATTCCACTGATCATCTGCATACTGTATGTTTCAAATAGGGTGTGTGCAACTGAGCTTGGTTTTGACAAATGAATTGATTCTGTTTTCAGTCTGTATTTTTTGTTGTAAAGACTTCCAGGTGGTAGTAGATAGTATCCCATAGTATTACAGTCCCTTAGCTGGGTGGCATCATTGATGGTGGTTAGTGAGGTTGCCCCTTCACCGCAAAGCGATTTTGGAACCTGGATGTACAATGTGCTGTTGCTGTTGTTGTTATTTTAGTATGCAGCAGCTTAAAGTAAAATTCTATTAAACCCAGGCACATTTGGCATTCTCTGCCATATTTAATTTCTTAAAAGGTTTGACCACACACATTTTTAGAACATCTTCAAGACCTTATATTACTCTACATGGTGGAGTGTATGCTGCTAATCATATCCATGGTCTCTCTCTCCACACTGACAATGTCACCTGAGGGGAATGGCACTTTAAGCCACTTTTGTTAGTAAAACCTTTATATCATCTATGTGATTTCATACAGTATACATTACCAACCTTTTTCCAGTGCCACAGGAGAAGTTCTTACACTACATCAGAATCAGACTTTTTTTGTGCATACAAGGTTAGAATGAACTAAGAAATACACAAGTTGGTAGCAAATTACTTTTTGTTCTCAATTTCCATTGTTCCAATGGCTTCCAAAAACTGAAGGTTAATGTTGTTTTGACACAAAATAGACACCTGACGTAGACCTGAGTGGTCGAAACGTTGTGTATCACCCACCATTAAACTGGGAGCTTTAGACACAGTGTGCGGATATCTTTTCTTTTGTTTGACACAAAATAGTCACTTATCACTTGATTGGTGAGGCAATAGACTATGGGGGGCTTCCAGGTTAATGGCAGGTTAGAGTGAAGTTGTGGTTTGAGCTCACTGAGGAAAGAGGGAAGATTACCCTTTCACAGGAAACCACAGACAAAAGAGAGGACTGCCACTCAACTAGTCTCTAACCTCTGACCTCTCTGTCTGACATGCTTACTGGGGCTGTGTAATAGGTCACTTGCTAGGAATCACAGCTTCATAGAATGCATAAAGCTACCCAGTTTTCCTCTCTCTCTCTCTGTCCCTCTCTCTTTCTCTTTGATGCTCTCAGCGATGGTGTACGTGTCTGTCTCGGCCTCTAACAGTACGTTCATTAAAAGCAGGAGTTCTCAATTACCCTTCTGACATATGATCTCTATTTAGAGCACTTAGTGAAAAACGGTATTGGGAAAATACTTCTGCTCTTAGGTTTCATACGCCTCCCTGGGATGAAATGAGAATTGATTTATGTACCAAAAGCTGAGCTGGTGATGGTAGGTTGCCACAATTTCATTGATGCCATTTTGTGTGTTGCCTTTTTGTCTGTTTTGTGTCACAGGGTCACTTCAATCTGCAGTTCTGAATGTGAATGGCTCCTTTTATTGTAATTATTGCAAGTGATTATTCGGTAAGTGATCAGGGAAAAAAGGAGTTGTCTAGACAGACTTGTACAGGCATATCTATACCCTAACACAAAAAGTGATTATAAATGAGATTGTATCTTACTTTATCAACTAAGCATGCGAGAAAAAAATAGTCTGTATAGACAGACATAAAAGCACGTCCTATTAAAATATTTAGGACATCTTAACACTGTCACACTACTGCTTATACCCATTACTTCTAATGGTTATATTCCTGTATATGTTATGTGAGTGAGCTTGCTTGCTTTGTGTTTGCAACCAAGCTACTTTTTACACAAACCTTACCTTACGATGTCAAAATGATAAATGCCTCTGCACCTTCTCAGTCGTCATAAGAGTTTTGATACCTATAATTACGGGGAGGATCAAGATGCAGCAGACATTTTTATGCCATGAAACAGGTGTGTCTTCCTTTCTGGCATAGTGTTTTCTTTTCACGGGGAGGGGGGGGGGGGTCTGAATTGACATAACACTGGATGTAAGTAACCTCATTCATTTGAAATGTATTACACTTTGCTTCAAGGCAGACAGGTTCCTGTTCAAAAACACTTTCACGTCTTTCGAAATTATATTGTAGGTCCTACGCTAATTAGAAGGGGTAAAAGATAACTCATACAAAGTAAAGATGTAATGTGAAGCTTTGATTCTAAATCTCTTTTCCAGGAAAACTTGTCTCCATTACGTGCTATTATTGTGTCATCTAACTATTTAAGTCATCAGTTTCTAATTGTCAGTAATAACATTCTCTTTTCATTTTAGACAACTTTGATCATCTGAGACATTTGATACTAAAAACTGAAAGAAATTGGAGTTATGAAACTTAGGAGGAGTAGGATAGGAGAGTCCTTCAGAAGCTGTACAAAACACAGGTATTGCATTCCACAATTGCATAAATCCCAGTTACACACACACACACACACACACACACACACACATACACACACACACACACACACACACACACACACTTACAACCCCCCCCCCCCACACACACACACACACACACACACACACACACACTCTCAAGACTGATGAACACACATTCTGGGGCCCCGCACTATGCCGCGTCTCAGGCAAGGGCATCCCCATAGCGCAGCTAACCATTAGCAGAATTACACCCGCCCCAACACATGTTATTAGGAGGCTACCGGCGCAACAGCAGGGGGAACAAATAAGAGCCCAAGCAGAAGACAGGAGGAGAGCGGCATGCCTGCAGGCCTCAGAAGCCTTTAAGTAGCAGTCATAAAACCACCAGCCGTCACCTCCCCCAGAAGGGCCTAGCCAATGGGATGCTAACGAACAAGTGAAGTTGGCCCCCTCGAACACCCCCTTACCCCCGACCCACACCCCTTAAGCAAAAAAATAAACGTGACTGCACACCGTGAAAAAGTTTGAACATCCTCTGCACGGGTCACCTTCGTCAGTCCTGGACATGAGCCCTCCCTAGGACGGACTCAGGGGAATTTCTGCATCTCTCGAAAAAGGCATCCCACTCCTCGGGCGCTCTCCTCCCTGACTCCATCCGCTTGTCTGCTCTGAAAGGCCCTCAAGACTGCTGCTGCT
>NC_055977.1:17836541-17849041 GCF_018492685.1 Alosa sapidissima
CACAGTATCCTTCAACCACTATGGCCTGCATGACAGTGACCAGTATTTGCAACCTAAAATACATGATGTTGTGCTGAGAATGCAATAGTACTTCACTGTTGTATCTCCCTGACCAAACTGTTCTGTTCTGTGGGTATACTGCATTGCTACACTGGTGTACAGTAACTATTTACCTGTATATACCATTCACACATAAATGCTGGACTCTGCAGTGTTACCAGGCACTGATAAACAAACATCACACCCCACAGTAAATAAACAGAGCAACGAGGTCTGCTTCAGCCCAGGGGCTTTTTTCAGCACCCTCCCTTAGTCATAGATGTGCATGGTGTGCACACGCCAAAAATAGCTCTGGTGCGGCCATGAGCATAAGATTATTACAGATAATCTCTGCACCCTGACTATGATGATGATGATGAGGAGGATGAGGATGATGCGTCTCTTATAATCTGACACACTCAGGTAATAAATCAGGCAACAGGAAGTGCTGGGGCTTACATGGATGCACTTAAAATTATCCTGCAGGGCTTTTTCCCTCCCGTCGCATATAAAGCCACGCAGTGTGTGGTCCATGCGGATGGTGGGAAACCTAGAGAGAGAGAGAGAGATAGTGAAAGAGAGAGAGAGAGTGAGATAGAGAGAGAGAGAGCAGGCATCTCTGTGGGCACCCAAACACATGGCAGTGTACCAAGGCCCTCTCATTTGTGCTGATGAGCACACCGTGTGCATATTAAAGTGTTTGCCATGGGGTGAATGGTTAACAGCAGAAGGGGGCTGTATATGTATGCTTGTATGTATGTATGCAGTAAGCAGGGAGTATACCTGGAGGGGAGACAAGGAGAAGGAGGAGGAGAGAGGGGTGTGTATTTCTATTTGTCCGCAGTGTACCATAGCCCATTTTTCCCCAGGCAAGTGGAGCAGAAAAAAAGGGTTCCAGATGTGTTCTCTCGTTACCCCTCCGAACCAGCTGAGTCAGGATATGGGACTATGAAAGAGGGGAATAGCTTCTGGTTTCTATTTCATTAGACCAGCTTCACGTGTCCGCAAATTTTACCGTCCAGCTCCATAGAGTTTTTTTTTTTTTTTTATCACTTTACAAGTAGGTAGAGAAGTTACAACAAGTACACTGCAGAAATAATGTCAAATTATTTTAGCTCCTCCGGGTGCATCATCAACACATTTTGTAGATAGGATATTTGCTCTATTTAAACGTCTGAAACTTAATTATAGTCTTATATTGTTTAAGGTTGATTATGATAAATTGTTACTGTAATTTTCACATTCAGGTCACAATAAAGACCTCAGAGAATTTATTTTCAAATCGATTGAAAGCTAAATCAATTGAGGAGAATTCCAAAACTGCAGATTCCACACAGTACAGCAATTCTCTGCTTATGGAAAAAAAAAAGAGATGACTATTTAAGAAAATAGAATCAAAGATCACAATAATCCTCCATGGAACATCGATGACACCTGCTGAAATAAAAATGGTTTGGCCCCTTGTCATTGATTGCGTTCCTTGTTTGTTTTCTAACTGGGCTCCAAGCCGACAAATCAGATGAAGATCAAAACTAGGAGCAAAGAAGCTTACCTGCTCATCAGACCTGCCCAAACCTGACCCAGAGGCTCAGAACAATAAATATTACATAGGTTTTTCATCCTGCTAGCAGGGTTAACAACACGCAACACTGCCGGTCTTACACATTGATTAAATGTGGTTTGGTCATGTTTTTGTTTTCCGTAACTGGGGTATCATGAGGCTAGGAGATTAAAAAAGAATTCTTCAAAAAGATGACAAGCAAAATATTGCGCAGTATTTTATACATGATGAGCACAATGTCATCTGCTTTGGTGGTTTCTGTTCTGTGCAACAACAGACAGCATCCATAAAATATGTTGTTAGCAGACACTAACAAGCTCAGTGAAATGATGAGGCAACTCATTAGGCATTTCATTTTCCTCATGAGATGTCATAGATCGCATTGCCTCTGCTTATTTTTATGCTTGGAATGAAAATAAAAACAAATATTATGTGACTATGAATTATTTATTTATTTATTTAGTTTTTTTGGGGGGGGGCAGTCTATGCAGAAAAATATGCGGTTTCGGTTTATGCTTATTCTTTTGTGGCTAAGGTTGTGCCTTCAATCCACACTGTGCCTCACCTACAGAGTAGCTTTGGCAGGTGGAAGCAGCCAGTGTCATCTGGGGCTGTTTATAGGTGTTGACTGCTGTGTGTGTGTGTGTGTGTGTGTGTGTGTGTGTGTGTGTGTGTGTGTGTGTGTGTGTGTGTGTGTGTGTGTGTGTGTGTGTCCAATCCAATGTGACATGCTACACACAGTCTCTGGGGAAAGACATGAAAACAAATTAAAGTGAAGAAACCAACCTCTCTCTGCCTTTCAGAGCTGGACATGAACAGACTAGACGGTGACACTGTCTGCCCACCCATGAGAAATGGACAAGATGACCTTCCAGGTAAAACAGAAGCAACCAGAGTAATCATTTATACATGTTTTTTTTTTTTCTCTGGGTTTACTCAACTTTAAAATTAGATCTACTTGGCTCCTGGTAATTCCAATTACATAAAATTAGATTCTGATAAATACTTTTCACTTTCACTGACTACAGATAATGTAAAGAAAGGAATAAGGGAAAGTCATTTCACTATTTTTATCAAATTTAATGTGAATTGAGGGCGTTATAATAAAGACTTATGACATGAAATTATGAACAATCCCTCTTCCAAAGTAATTACTTTTTTTCAGACAACCATTTCATCGTTCCCAAGCTCAAGCTCAGGTTATTAATCACCCATCTTTTTTATTGGCTATGGAGAAGCAAGCACAAAATGAAAGTCATTACATTATATTTATTAAAAGATATTGCATGAAAAAAAGCCTAAACCATAAATAGCTCCTCTTTAATCTTCGGCTTGCTATTTCGCAGTCTGAGACTCCACTGCCTACTCTCCCATGTTTGTTTTGATGAAGAAAAGATGCTGGGACTGCTTAGCTACTGTGTTTTCTTAGACACCCTTAGATCTAAGACCGAACCAAATAAAAAACATTCCGCTTTAGCTAAGCTGATTTTTTTAAGTAGGAACCATTCTAACTCAGCGAGATGTTAATTAGTTTCCAGCGTTTCCTTTAAAGTAAAACCTTACCATGGCCTGAAATCATTTGCATATGTTAGTGCCAGTGAACCGTAGCACTTTAAAATGCCAAAAAATTATTCTCACGTACATGATTTCAAATGAGCAATAAAAACCCAAATGTAAGAAAAGATCCCTGAACATTATAGCCCTAAACAATAATTGTTAATTCAACAAACAAGACTGGACATGCATTAAAAAACACAGGTGTCTCTCCAAAAATAACTCGCGGGCAGCATTAACGATTTAATGTTTCCTGCGGAAGGTTTCGATCTGATCACCCAGTTCCAGTTGGACGTCATCCCCCTGAAGGGCGTCAGGAAAGTGGAGGGCTCCACATCCCACCAGGTGGCCTACCGGCTCGACAGGGAGGCCAACTTCCAGATTCCAACACGGTAAGCAAAAACAGAACACGAAAAAAAAAATCATAAAAAGAGGACTAAAATACAAAGGAAGGGTGTGAAAACACACACACACACACACACACACACACACACACACACAAAACATCCAATGGCACAGAGACGTCCACAACACAGGTGTTACCTTATTACAGGCCTGACCCAGGTGTTGCCGCACATGAAATAGCTAGTAATTGGCTGTGGAGAATAAGGGGGGGACAACATGCCTGAACCTATTTGGTTTTTGCATCCAGATCCCCTCTCGTATGACTTACACCTTGCTTTGGGACATGAACAGACATATTTGATCAGTTCTCCTCCAGAACTTTATTTCCTTTGTGTCCTCCTCCTGTGTCTTCAGTGGGAGGGGGTTGGGAAATTAGATAAGAAGGGCGGGGGGGGTTCGCAAGCATGGCAGCTCTCTCCTGGGCCTTAAGAGGGCTTTCAGGCAATTAGGCTACTGTGAAAAGCATTTCGCTGTAAGACATCAGGGGTGCAAAAAAAGGAGAAGGGCTGTAACCTTGGATGTTTTCGAGCACTTCAGTTTCACCGAAATGTGATGATGTTTGTGATAGGGGTGCAGAGGGATTTTGTGTGTGTGTGTGGGGGGGGGGGGGGGGGCAGGTGATAGAGCTACCTAACTAATTTTTGATGAATCAACACTCTCTAGGGAATTGTGATAATGTGTTATGTAAGTGTTTGTCAAATCACTGAAAAAAAGCTGCAGAGCAAAAGCTTCGGAGTCCCACATCCCCTATACTGTACCATAAAAGAGGATACGTGGACAACTAAGTCTGTCTCCATCGCCAGACACTGCTTGGGCATGGCCTTCATTTAATTTACAGGCCCAACAGGAACCCCCCTCTCTCTCTTTACTGCTGCCCTTGTATCCATTTACAAGCTTCTGGAGCGCTGGTGGCAGCACCCCCCTATAAATAAACCACCCATGGAGTGCAGTGCTCATTAAACATGCCTAGGGGTGCTGCAGGGCGAGGGTGCGGAAGAGACCCCCATCCTCCCATTCCTATCCTCCCTTCAGACCCCTTTCCAGCAGGAAGGTTTTTCATTGATGTCTTGATCTGATCATTCCGGTCTCAGCTTAAATCCAGTGATTTACAACTCGGCCCTATTTATGACACAATCATGAGAGTCACATGTGTGATCTCTGCAGACTCTAGGGGTAAGATGAGGGGCTTTGGTCATGAGAGAGTTCTGCCAGTTATGCTGTCTTCACATTGTATATAAGCAGGTCCTAAGGGGTTCAGGAGAGGAGGCTTGTGATAATGGCCTATTTTTCTTGATTTGTGACATCATATGTCTTCTAGTACCCTTGGCGTGTAAAAATAATTCACAAGACTACTGCCCAACTGAAGTGGCTTCATGGCAAAAAGAATATAGCATATGCATTAAAAGCTGCCCTAACGCTAGAAGTGGCCTATGCACCGAGAAATATTATTTATTGTGTCTACAGGCAGTCATGTACCTTCAAACACAGTGTGTAGTATTGATTTTCTTCCTATTTCATATTTCATATTCCTATTTCATATTGTTATCTTCCCAGGCTTAACTTCCCTCGCGGCTTCCCTGAAGAGTACTCCTTCATGACCACCTTCCGCATGATCAAGAACACCGTCAACAAAGTGTGGAACCTCTGGCAGATCGTGGACGAGACTGGTGTCAAGCAGGCCGGCCTGCGTCTCAATGGTGACCAGCAGGCCCTGGAGTTCTTCCTGACCACACTTGATGGTGACCTCCAGACAGTGACCTTCCCCGGCCTCTCCGTCCTCTTCAACACCAAGTGGCACAAGGTCATGGTGGGCGTAGAGAGGGACCAGGTCACCCTGGCCGTGGACTGCCAGCCGGTGGACCAGAGGCCCATCAAGGAGAAAGGCTACATCAATACTGAGGGTGACACCCTCATCGGCAGGCTGGATGCTGACTCAAGCACTTCTGTAGTGGTGAGTCGCACTGCAGGGGAAGAAGTAAGAAGGAAATGTGGGAGCGAGAGAGAGAGAGAGAGAGAGAGAGAGAGAGAGAGAGAGTGTGTGTGAGAGAGAATTAAAGAGCAGGAGAGGAGAGCAGGAGGTACAAAAAAGGGGGATGAAATGGGCATATTGATACATACATTCAATTAAACACACACACAAACACACAGCAATGCTCTAATTAGCTCTGAGAAATTACATAAGGAGTTGCACTGGGCATACTCAACCACAGTAATCTTGAGTTATCAGTTATTGAAAAGGAAATATGAGGTGAGAACAACATGTACTAGAACACAGGCAGGTCTGTTCAATCACCACT
The DNA here is from genome assembly GCF_018492685.1 of Alosa sapidissima. Taxonomy (NCBI): domain Eukaryota; kingdom Metazoa; phylum Chordata; class Actinopteri; order Clupeiformes; family Clupeidae; genus Alosa; species Alosa sapidissima. The sequence continues at coordinate 17,842,398 of NC_055977.1, forward strand.
GCGGCAGACAGTGTGAGTCACCATGTGCATTATCTCAATGGCACAGAGAACAAAATAATATTTATGAAATGTGCTTGTTTCCTCAGTTTGAGCTTCAGTGGATGTTGATTCATTGCGACCCAAAGAGAGCCCAGCGAGAGACCTGCAGTGAGCTCCCACAGACTGAGGTAACAATGCCTGTGTGTTAGCCGTCATTTCTTAAGATTATGCACCCTCTCTGCTGTTTCAGTAAGTAGCTAGTCAGACTATTTTAATACATATAAAGCCTATCCGTCTTTGTGCAACATAACACTCTGGTAAAGGTCATAATGGCTCTTTGTGGCAAATCATTTGACAGATTGTTGAGAATTATGTCTCCAGTTGTTGAATTTAGGAAACCATGTTAATTTGCGATGTATGCTAACCAGTCATAGCTAACCCGTTAAAACATCCGTTTAAAGTTTTAAAGTTACATTGTCACTCAGTGTCTTATTTGTTTCACGCAAATCTATCATGGACCTTTAATTTGGTGAGTCTACATTTTAAATTTACATCATAATGACCAGAAGGCCAAGGGTTACATGTTATGGCATGTGCTTGTCTTCCTTTGGTCATTGTGATCGCTGATCGCTAGTATCATAAACTCTCTCATGCACGGTTATGCTAAATTGCTATATCTACAGTATGTAACAGTATGTTATATTACTTGAGATGTGTGTGCTGTGATTAGTTGTGTCCCTTTTTTGTTTGTGTTTTGCTTGATTAGCTTTAGCATCGGTTCACCTTTCTGCTTTTTGAGCCAATAAATTAGCATCAAGGGGCTCTGTCTTAGCCAGCATGTGGCCCATCCAGCAACAGTAGCATTGTACAACAGTGCTTTTCAGACATGGGGACAGACAGTATTATCTTATCTTCAAATGCACTCATTCCTTAATTGAACTTGACTGCTGAAATGCTATCCGCCTGTTCCTGTTGGGTGCAGTATGCATGCAGTTTGTTCAGTTTGAAATGAATTTGTAAGTAAAATTATACTGTCTGAAACCAGGCCTAGTGCTTTCTCTGACACTCTTTGGTGAGGTGGGGGGTGACGTTTTTTCACTAACTCTACATTGATCTCATTTCTCTCTTGCTTCTTCTTCAGATGTATGCCAATGCTGAGGTATTTATTTTTTAAATTCTCCTTTGTTTTGTGTGTGTGTTCCCTTTATAAGGCAAATAATCTACTTTATTGCTTTGTTGCTTTACGACCTTGTTGCTCTGTGCTACTCTATATTCTGCCATTACCAAGTGGTGCTATGAGAGAGAAAATATGAAAGAGGAACAAGGAGGTATTATACTAAAACAATTAAAACAGACAACATGTCTCTTTTAAAATAAAGTGATATATGTCAGGTTGCATTTTTAAATGCTACTGTCGCACCATTGTCTGACATCTGTCAGCTATTATATGACTAGTAGTGCGCCACTTTAAGTGTCATGTGTCACTGAAATTGCAGCCACTGTAATAAGTGAAAGAAGAAAAATAGACAAAAGCTATGTGTGCCAGCCACATACACCACAACACTTACAGTAAACTATAGGAATATATTAATATAACATTTGTTTAAAATGTTATACAACAATTATGTCAAATATGCATTTAATTGTTGAATATATAATTCTTTGCAAGTTCCCTTCTGACACACATTAAATACATCTACCTAATGTCACATGGTGGACTCTCTCAACCTTCTTGAACTTCAGGACTTCCTCTGTCCTTGGAACATTGTTTGTTTCCAGTAGCTCATTCCAAAAAAATCAACCTCGCACCTACAATAAGGCTGCTCTTACTTCCAGAAGACCGATAGTCATACAAGCTCCCCTGGCTTTCATTCAAGATACACATAAAACCACTCCTGAATCCAATAATCCAGAAACTGAACTCCATCGTGGTAGACATTATTCCATTGAAAGTGTCCCTCAGGGAACTTTTTTGGTGTAAGTTGTTTTTTTTGGGTTTTTTTTTGGGGGGGGGGGGGGTATTTATGGACTTTCTGGGTCCTGTTTCCAAGTAGTTCCTGAGACAAGACAATCAGCAGTGAGCCTGAACAAAATGGAAATAGGGCCTGGAGCATCATTTAGGCACTGGAGTGCAATTACTGCAGCAATTTCCTCTGTTAACATCATGCTTTGCCAAATCATAGTGAGCGTTAATCAAATTTTGGAAAACAACAATTGAAAGACTGAAATAAATTGGAGACTTAAATAATACTCTGTGAAATTAGCATCTGGTTAAATACTGACAGATACTTAATTTAAGCCCCAGTGCGTCCTGTTAAACCCACGTAGCAAAACTGACACCCGTAAAACATACCGACAGCATCTTACTTATTGTTAATCCCTCACAAACATCACTTAGTCAGCTCACATACAGTTACAATTTGGATAATATTCAATTGCTCATTCGTACAAAACAGTGTCAACAAATATGCTTTTTAATTATGGGCTAACCTGTGGCATGCCATAGTAAAGGGTCATTATCAAGAGAAGAAGAGAGCTGGTTTGTTCAGGTAGGTGTGGAGAGTATGTGCCATCTGGCCAATGTGCAAGGCGTGTTACAGTACATACTTGACGTTCCCGACCTGTAGTGCGACAATGTGATGTCAAAATGACGTAGTCTCCCCAACCAGCACAGGCAGTGAGAAAATATTTTATTGCTTATAACAAAATAGGATAGCATTAAACAGCATCTCTTAAACTGTTTAGCTCAACTAAAATCCTATTTATTTAGTTGAACTAAACTATTTTTTTATCTTTAGTTGAACTTTAAAATATGTGTTGCCTGGTCTTATTGTGTTGCCTTCTCCTCAGCCCGATAAGCCCGTGGTCGGCCCTCCAGGCCCGGCAGGACCGGAGGGGCCTCGTGGGCCTCAGGGAGAGGCTGGCAGAGACGGCAGAGACGTGAGTCCCTCAAGACAGTACACACAGCACACACAGCTCTACGCATGGAGAAGACAAAACCTCACAAAATACAAAGACACTCTACTGTCCCTGATGATGTTTTATAGCAATGTGTAGTGGAAAAGACTCAGCTTCAAAGACTTACTGTTTATCGTCCCTGAGGATGTTTTACAGTGAAGGGTCAGGAAACATTGAAATTAAAAGGTAGTTTACTGTTACGGATGATATTTCATTGCCCTGTGTAGAGAACAGAGGAGAACAGCAACAGAGCCAAATTTAAGCACAGAATGCTGGATGTTATCCGTAACTGCTATTACTGATGTCTGTTTTATTGTGATGTACTGTAAGGGAAACATTGCAGTTCAGTTCAATGTCTTTTGTCTCATCAGTCCATTACTGTAGCGCTGGCTAATGTAAACTGCCATTGTTACCCTTCATTGAAACCCATAAAACACTTGAAACCTGTTACAAACAATATCTAGTTGCTCCCTTGTTCGGCAAAACATTAGTGCAATGTTTGGACCCATCTTCTGTAACTGATTATGCAACACATGACTAATGCAAAACCTCTTCTTCTTCTCAGGGTCTTCCAGGCACTCCTGGTAACAATGGGGCAACTGTGAGTATACAATATATCAATCTCTGCCAAGGCCCTTTTTACAGTAAATGTTTAAGTAAACTGATACTTTCAGACCTCTGGTCCTCTCTCTCTCTCTCCATCTATCTGTCTCTCTATCTCTCTCTCACTTACTCTCTCTCTCACTCTGTGTGTGTCTCCCCATATCAGTATCAGTGCAGGTAAATGAAGTTGGTTGAATTCACCTTTGTAATAAATAGGTCGGTACATCCTCTGAGGCTTGTCTCATTTGGCCGTTGTGACAGTAGTGGAATCGTGGGAAATGGACAGACCATAATTGATTTAGCATGGAACAGCGCTGCGGCATTGTAACCTGGCAACAGTGAAGGTGACGGAACTGTTTGCCCCTTCTCTGTGTGTGTGTGTGTGTGTGTGTGTGTGTGTGTGTGTGTGTGTGTGTGTGTGTGTGTGTGTGTGTGTGTGTGTGTATGTATGACTCAGGGAGCCAAAGGAGACCAAGGGGAGATTGGCCTGCCTGGACAAAGAGGTGTTCCTGGCCTTCCTGGATCGCCTGTAAGAAAGAACCTTGTTAGACGTGTCAAAATGTTAACATGTGATCCATGACCTGTATAATGCAATACTGTTTGAGTGTGTATGCTAATGCAGCATAAATAGGTAGATGAATCTGAATGCACACTTTTAATAAACTTTTTTTTTGTATTTTTAAATGTCACAATATTAAATAATTTAATTAAAATATTTTGTATCCATGTTGTTTCTTCCAAAATAAAAAGTGTCCCTACCTCTTTCGTAGGGTTTGATGGGGCCAATGGGGCCGAGGGGACCTGTGGGTGAGAGAGTAAGTCATGACATCTCTGTCTGGTCAGCCTCAGTCTGTTGACAAGACTATTTGCTTCTTCATCTCTTCTTAAATACCTCTGTTTAGCTTTGAGCAATGCTGTGGATCCAGACTACTTTGATATATTCTGTGCTGCATAAATATAGCGCAGAACAAATATATTGCTGTTTTCATCAAAGAACAATGATTTTGTTGGTGGGAAAAAAAATCTTACTGAAAATATTGTTGGTAACATTTCAATGTGATTAGACCATTTGTTTTTCTTTGAACACAGGGACTACCTGGTTTTCCTGGCCCTGCTGGACCTGCTGTAAGTTGGCACTATTCTTCAGATTTCCAATCACACCGAACACAGCTCCAAGAGTCCCAAATCAAATCCAAAAACATCAATAATCCATTCCACTGTGTGAACATGCTCTACATACAGGCAGAGTGAGCTGTCACTATATCAGTCAAATTTGACTTGGATCTGGCCTTGACCTGTTATATCTGTGACACATTAGATACCCTTTCTCTAGCAGGAAGTGCCATAGCTCAGACTGACAACAGTGATGATACATCACGCAGCAGAAGAAATGTTGTATGGTTAAATACTGCATTTCTCACTCTTATTTTCTCTTCTTTTTTCACAGGGAGAGCAGAAGCCTGGACCTCCTGTGAGCTTTTTTTTTTTTAATCCAAATGTCTTTACTACTAAAAATCAGTGTCCAGATGACCTCTGGACTGTGCTATGTACTTTATATGCACTGTGTACATTATTTGTGTGTGTGTCCGCACTCTCTCACAGGGCCCCCCAGGGAAACCAGGCATTCCAGGAGATGAAGGCAACATCGGACCTGAGGTTTGTGCTTAAAAAGTAACAGTAGGCGACTATACATTTGACCAGCGGGTTTTTTCCGTGGCTTTGGTCATCGTGTGATCTCCATTGCTTCCCTTTTAATCTCACCAATTCATCTCTGCAGGGCCCACCAGGCCCCAGAGGAGCTCTCGGTCTGCCAGGACCCCCCGGCGTCGCCGGACCTCCAGGGCCAGCCGTAAGATCCTATCTTCCTTGTTCTTATGCGTGCATTCGCTTTGAAGAGGCAGAGGCGGTCAGGGGCTGTTTCTGGACTCTGTGTCTCCATCATTCCTGTTGCTAACTTGGCAGAGTGTGCCTGCCACCAATGCTAACAGTGCTTACATTAGCTGAATCCAGAGGCTGAAAGAAAATGCACAGTTCCTTAAGCTTGTGTGTGAAATCCATAAAGTGCTTTTGTATGTCAGCATGCTGAATAACAGTGTGGAAAGCTACCTTAGCTGATGTGGACATATCTTCCTCATTTTTCCTGTGTTGCATGCTGCTATGGCAGCAGAATTGAGGTAAAACGTTAACAGCATGCTCTGACATCATGAGGAAAATGGAACAATATGCAATATTGTGCAATGCCAGCTAGCCATTAATAACTTGAGACCCTCGTGATTTGCTCTGCACATGAACTCATCACAAGGGTTGTATTGTGAAATGCTGTACTTTTTCCTCCAATTCAGTGTTTGTGAACCTTCCTTACTTGATTATTCCTACAATTTACAACATGGACATGTTGAGATTTTAATTGGGGAATATTAAATGAGCTTGCTTCATTAGTATAATCCCTTAACATAATAATTTCTGCCTAGTAACTCTCATCACATGTATGTCATCCCTCCTGAGTTTATGCTGTTTTATCTTCTTTCTGCTTCCAGTTTACAAAACCTAAGGATGGCTAATCAATCTCCTTCACGACACACAAATTGTGAACTCTCATGAACATATGACACTGTCATGACACATGAACCCTAGCTCTAACCCTAACCCTAATCCTAACCTCTAACTCTAATCCAAACCCTAATCCTAACCCTAACTTGTAATTACAAAAACCGAATGTCACTTAATAACAGAAGCGTTATGTCATAAACGTTTATGACTTGTTTATGACACGTTCATGACAGTGTCATGTCACTCTTATATTGTCAAGTGAAGTGTAACCAATATTTCTCTTCCAAGTCTGGTTAAAGTAGTGGTGTAAAACTGGTTGAATTATACAGTAAAGTGTGTTCAGTGCTGCCGCTGTAGTTGCACAGCTCTATTGAGCATCCTGTACATGGCTCTAATGCTGGGGAGTGTCCTTGGGGCTTGCTGGGACATAGAGGGCATCTTGGGCTATGGAGCCAGAGACTAACTGTGTCGGGACCTCTGTGGCTGAGATCTGATTCTGGTGTTACTCTCTCTGCTGTCTTTCAGGGCCCTCCTGGGGCAGGCTCCAACGCAGA
>NC_055977.1:17851541-17889041 GCF_018492685.1 Alosa sapidissima
AAAATGTGGACAGGCAGACTGGCCTAAATATCAGACCATTTGCACACACACACCTCCAAAACTCACAACTCATATATATATATATATATATATATATGTATGGCAATTTTATCCCGACAATGGTGTACTTTGTTTTTATGGTGCTTATTTTCCATGCTTGCTACATCAGCTCACACAGTTACAGGACAGCAATGTCACAATCGATACACACTACACAGCTGTTTAGTAAAAAGCCATCTCTGGAGGGATATTAACAGTAATATTATTTTCCACAAACTCCCCTTCTCTCCACAGGGTCCTCCAGGTTACAACGGCATCCCAGGGCCAACTGGACCCCCCGGATCTCCCGTAAGTGCTGTTCCTCATGGATTGGATCAAAGCCGGCCGTTCGGCTGTGTTTGTGTTGAATGAGCATGCCACAGCAGGGGATGACAAGACGACATTATGTATTCATGAGGGTTAATTTTTAAAGAGCTTGGCGGGAGGGGAAGCATTTATCAGTCCGAGGGGCTTTATCAGAAAGGTGGTGTGCACATGAAGGTTAATGGCAAATCTGTGACATCTTGCGTGGTAAAAGGAATTGTGTTCTGGAATGTTCTAGAAGAATGAACAACATTTTTCTCCAGGTAGCACTGTGGTACACCAAGAAAAAGAAACAAGGCAAAAACTGACATAGATGAGTCAATAAGACTGTTTGAAATGAAAAAGGGTTTTCTTTGAATCAAGATTTAATATGGTGCACTAAAGCAGATAATAGACCATTCAAGAGAATGAAAGAGAATAAACCCTATAGTAGCCTAGACCATTAAAGAGAATTAAACCCAATATAAATGTATTACAGTGATGATGTTCTTTTATCATAGCCACTGCTGCTGTAGGCTGCTGCAGGGTTTCTGGTTACAGTGAAGCACCTTGAGACAGTGTTACTGTTAAAAGTGTTAAAACCCAACTGCATTATAAATGACAATTGGGGTCAAGAACTTTAATTCCACATTGGCTTGCTGACAGGAAAGAGCTCTTGCCATTCCACGCTGGCAAGTGTCAGCATGAAATAATAAAAAAAGTACCGTTTTACTCATTAAAATATGAAGAAAAGCTTCACTGACTGGTCAGGGATAGGACTTTTGAAGTATTTGGCAATTGTAATGTCTTTAATGCCTCATTGTAATTAGCCTACTATATGATGCGGTGATTATCTCTCAGGGTGTAGAGGGCATCAGAGGTCGTGAAGGTCATGAGGGGCCTAAAGGTGAAGAGGTGAGTCATCTTTACTAAATGCATTGTACATATATTCTACTCAGATTATTTCTAGCGGGTCTTCTATTTAACCCCCGGATTTATGATGTTCAAGTGTGTGTGATCGTGTGTGTTTTGCATGTGTGGTTTTCAGGGAGCAGCTGGCCCACCTGGAGCACAGGGACCTGCCGGCCCAAGAGGAGAAACCGTGAGTGACCATTTTAGATTTGGACCATATTGAGTAGGAATTATTACGGAGTAATTATGTAGAGCTACTGTAAGTGACTTCCCTAGCGACCGACTGTTACATCGTCTGTGTATGTATGATCGATCAATCGATAGATAGAAAAATAGAGAGATAAATAGATAGATAGCTGCCATGGATGATAAATACACTACCGTTCAAAAGTTTGGAGTCACCCAGACAATTTCATGTTTTCCATGAAAACTCACACTTTCATTCATCAAATGAGTTGTAAAATGAATAGAAAATATAGTCAAGACATGAGGTTAGAAATAATGATTTTTATTTTAAATAATAATTTTGTCCATCAAAGTACGCTTTCGTTAAAGAATTCTCCATTTGCAGCAATTACAGACTTGCAGACCTTTGGCATTCTAGCTGTCAATTTGTTGAGATAATCTGAAGAAATTTCACCCCACACTCCCTGAAACACCTCCCACAAGTTAGATTGGCACTTCATTCATACCATACAGTCAAGATGCTCCCACAACAGCTCAATAGGGTTGAGATCTGGTGACTGTGCCTGCCACTCCATTTCAGACAGAATACCAGCTGACTGCTTCTTCCCTAAATAGTTCTTGCATAGTTTGGAGGTGTGCTTTGGGTCATTGTCCTGTTGTATGAGGAAATTGCCTCCAATCAAGCGCTGTCCACAGGATATGGCATGACGTTGCAAAATGGAGTGATAGCCTTCCTTATTCCCTTATTCAAATCCCTTTTACCTTGTACAAATCTTTCACTTTACCAGCACCAAACCAGCCCCAGATCATCACATTACCTCTACTATGCTTGATAGATTGCATCAGGCACTTCTCCAGCATCTTTTCACTTGTTCTGCGTCTCACAAATGTTCTTCTGCGTGATCCAAACATCTCAAACTTAGATTTGTCTGTCCATAACACTTTTTTCCAATCTTCCTCTGTCCAATGTCTTTCTTTTGCTCTTCAGAAGACATTTCTCTTTTTCTGGCCATTTTGAGAGTATAATCAAACCCACACATGCTGATGCTCCAGATACTCAACGAGCTCAAAAGAAAGCCATTTTTATAGCTTCTCTAACCAGCACAACAGTTTTCAGCTGTGCTAACATAATTGCACAAGAGTTTTCTAATCATCAATTAGCCTTTTAACACGATTAGCTAACACAATGTACCATTTAGAACACAGGAGTGATGGTTGTTGGAAATGGGCCTCTGTACACCTATGCAGATATTCCTTTTAAATCCAGCTAGCAATTTACCACATTAGCAATGTCTAGACTGTATTTCGGAGTAATTTAATGTTATCTTCTTTGAAAAAAAAACAGTGATTTTCTTTAAAAAATAAGGACATTTCTAAGTGACCCCAAACGTTTGAGCGGTAGGGTGTTTGTTTTAAGGATTCTGGAATTCTGGAGATCCCTTTTAGCCTGCTTTTTTCATAATTATCATCAATGTCCCTTAACAGAAGCATAAAGATGCACATAATGCTATTGCTGTATGAAACAGTGTGTTTTTAATGTCTGATGCTGAGTTGTGTACTCCGTGTCACCTGCAGGGAGAGCCTGGTGTGGACGGCTTGGATGGACTTCCAGGAGTCAATGGAACCAAAGTGAGTCTTCTGCACCTTGTCTATTAGCATGCAGGTTTGACGAGAACCTTCCCATGGGCCTTTTCTTCATGATGTTAAAGTGTTGTGGTCTGTGTAGAAAGATACTGTACCTTGGATGCATTACATGTAATAGTTCATATTGTATTAGCCTCTAGTTAGTGGTTTCTAAAAGTTGAGAGCAACCTTAATCATTATTGCATCAATATGTAGGCTACAACAGATGTTTGGCCTGTAGTGGCTGAATATATTTAAACTCATAAATCATTTGGGAAATGTCTAAGCCAGCTCTTCTATGTGTCTCTACCATGACAGGGAGAGGCTGGCACACCTGGACCATCTGGCGTGAGGGGCATTGTTGGAATACCTGTAAGTACAGTACTGTCCATGGCTGAGCGAGGACATAGTATGCACAAAATGGATCCTCCTGATTCATATGATATCATAGGATAAGACTGGATATCAGTACGATGAAAGCAGTGGGACGTTAGCACAAAAGCAAGTTTCTGTGGGTCGTTGATGAAAAAGGAAGCATGAAAATGAAAATGAAATGAAAAAGAAATGTTCACCCTCGTCTAATGAATACCCTGGCTGCTGAGATGAAATCCTTCCAGCAAGTCTCACAGAGCATTAGTTAAAAATTCTGGATACCTTTTTGCTATTCTGAATATGTCCCAAAACAGGCTTGGGTTATTGACCTACAGTACCTTGAACTCTATGCGGTTCTTATATTAATATAACTTCTAAATCCAAGCCCTATTGCATTTTAGGCCTTGTGAAACTATGCAAGGCATGAAATTGAGATTGTTAAGGAATGAACTCAAACTCAAATAACTCATGAACTCAAATACTCCAAATACTCTTTTGCTATGGCCTAACTGCAGCACAAGCGCATAAAAGATTCAGTAAATGTAATGCCTGTGCCAATGACCTGACTCAAACACCATTGCCAATCTGCCAGAGATAACCGACCACGGAGAAAACCAGCATTAAGAAGCTGGGTTTTCTTATCTAAATGTGCTTTTAAATGAATTCACCTCCCCAAGTACCTTCTCTTTTTCTCTAAATCGTCTCTCTCGCCATCTGTCTTTGAGAGAGAAGAGCAACAGGGAGGGGAGCAGGCAAATAAATTGCCCACACAACAAAGTGTCATTATTCTATTGCAAACCTTACGGCAAGGACAACGAGTGGATATTATGAAGCAAAGTGGATATTTATGCACTTTTCCCAATGGGCTTGAAGATGCAAAGCCTACACTAAGACTGAGTGTGGCCCTGATCTGGCCACGATTCGGCCACATCTCAGATCTGTTCCAAAGCCAGCACCTTTGTGTGTGTGTGTGTGTGTGTGTGTGTGTGTGCGTGTGTGTGTGTGTGTGCGTGTGTGTGTGTGTGTGCGTGCGTGTGTGTGTGTGGATAACGCCTTTCCACTCCTGATTGTGCCCGCTCTTAGGTATTGACAAAGCTGTTTATACCGCTACAAATTCAGGTTAAGTGCCCTTCAGAATTGATCAATGTCAGTGGAATGTGCCTTAGCTCTCAGAACAACATGAATCTGCATTCACCGGCTGCTCTCTCCCGTTGAAACAGACGACCTACCCCCACGTAAATATTATTGTACTTCTCCACCGTGAGTGATGTCAAATAGTCATCTTTATTTCCTAGTATTTAGAGTTGCAACCACACTGATACAGAGAACCAAGAGCCAGAGTGTTTTCAGAAGGTTATTTTCAAATGATATGGGATGTTTCAACTAAACCTCTGTGTTTTAGTGCGGATTTGTTCTGGGTGAATGCTCATGGGTAAAGACTGACACACCTTTGTGTGTGTGTGTGTGTGTGTGTGTGTGTGTGTGTGTGTGTGTGTGTGTGTGTGTGTGTGTGTGTTCTACAGGGGTTGCCTGGGAAACAGGGACTTAAAGGACCAGCTGGTGACAAGGTAATCATGTTTTTTAAGAAATCAATTAATTTGTTTTAGTGTTTTATAAGGCTGGTGATTGATTTCGCTGTTCAATATTGGCCACCCACAACCCTCCAAGACAGTATTGACATGGTTTAAGATGGGATCTGGCAAACTAGATAAACCAAACAGACATATGCAAAATTGATTAATGCTAAATTGCTGGTTGGAATTCGGTGCTTTACTTCTATATTTTAGTTAATCATTCAGTGTGTACATTCTACACACACCTGCACCTGCCTGATGTAAGGTACCAACTTCTACTGGCAAAGACTGCATGAGGATTCCAGAAAAGCTCAATACTAAATATTATATTGATTGAAGATGGTGATGATGTGATTACTATTTGATTTCGTGTGGGCTATATCTAGCATTTAGCCTTTATCAATCTAACTTTATCTACTGTATCTAACAAACAAAAAAGAAGAGCTGTTGCATATTTCTGAAAATGAATGTATTATTTTTTTGGGGGGAAAAACTCCAGGGTGACACAGGAGCTGATGGACTAATAGGACCCATTGGGCTTCCAGGCAAAACAGTGAGTACCAGCATCTTCCTCTCCCTTTCCTCCACCTCCCTCTCCTCCTCCACTTCGACCTCTACCTACCTCTTCTCCTTCATCTATCTCTCTCCATCTCTCTCCTTCTCTTACCTCTTCCCCTTCATCTATCTCTCTCTCCATCTCTCTCCTTCTCTGTCTCCTGCTATTAATTCCTGTTGGGGTGATGCTGCACTGTAGTGCCTGTTGTGATCAGACAGTTTGATATATGCCCCCTGTGTTGGCTCTGGCCCTGAATGCACAACTCCACTCTTCCTGTGGAGCCACAGCACCAATCCATTAGTGGACACATGCAGTGCTGAGTAAAATATCTCTCTCTCTCTCTCTCTCTCTCTCTCTCTCTCTCTCTCTCTCTCTCTCTCTTCCTCTCTATCTCTCTCTCTCTGCCATTAAGGGTGAAACAGGAGCACCAGGCAAAGACGGCATACCAGGAGCCAAGGGAGCCACCGTACGTACCCCTTAAGCTCTTAAATCACAAAAGCACAATAATCACCTAGTCCCCCTGGTACTGACCGACTGTCTGGGAGCACTGTCTGGAAACAAAACATTATTCATGAAGTTGTTCATTCACTTCTGGCACTGTCTAAAACATTTGCTGATCAGAATTCTCCACACAAATTCTGTACCCATACATGAATCCCAAACATTGTTCAAGTTTTTAAATATATTTAAGTTAATTGATGAATGAAACATGCCACACTTTCTCTATAATAACTTTACTCATCTATGACAATTAGTGGTTGCATAGTACATGATTCTACTATAATGAGAAAAATGACATCAGTATTTTGTTAATGATTTTTGATGTGTATATTTGTATTCCTCCATAAGGGTGAGACGGGGAAGCAGGGTCCTGTGGGAGTGACGGGACTTCCTGGCGTCCAGGTGAGTTGATTGTGATGCCCGTTTGTTCTAGGCGAGCTGACATGGAGAGGTGGGCTCAGTCCAGCCAGAGTCCAATTGGCATGCAACCCCACTGCCTTGGCAACATGAGATGAATGGAAATCATTTAGTCACTCCTGATTGCTTGGCTGAACGATGGTGTGGGAGCTTGTGTGTACACGTGTGTGTATGTGAGAGAGAGAGAGACAGTTATACAGAAAGTGATACAGATAGCTTTTATGTGTGTATACCCATTTTTACTGAGTTTCTGAGTCTGTGTGTGTATGTCGGTGTGTGCCTGTGTGTGTGTGTGTGTGTGTGTGTGTGTGTTTGTACTGCTACCTGTGTGTGTGGTAGGCTTCTCACATTCTCTCCCTTTATTCCTCATCTCCAGGGAGAGAAGGGAGACAGAGGTCCTATGGGCCCAATGGGAATCAAAGGTCACACCGGACTGAAAGGAGATCAGGTCAGCCTCGGACAGATCAGATGCCTCCGTGCCTCAGAGGGTCACTTCACTGAACAGTTTTTTTTTTTTATCTGTAAAAGATTACTGATTCACATTTTGGTTTCTGGTTTCAGGGTCCTATTGGCGCAGTGGGTCCGAAAGGAAGTGAGGTAAGTTGTGCTACACGGGCTGATGGATCTCCCTTGGGCATAGAAGCCTATGTTTGGTCACAGTACAATGGCCACACATGTTCACTTAATGTGATCCTCATGAATATCGTTGTGTTAGGTGTTATCAACTTATTAATGTGTGCTACAGTATTTCATGTCTGTACCCCTTTGTTATTTACCTTCATCTATGTCAGCTTTATTTCACTAGTCAGAATAATTGGCCTGATTGCATCTCTGTGATGCCTTGGTGGCCTCTCCTCCTGAGGGTCCTCTCACATGTTCTCTCTCCTGCAGGGTGATCCAGGACTGCAGGGTGACTCAGGTGTCAAGGGTGACCAGGTAAATAATATCTAAATTAAAATGCTGCAATTAATGTGGCAATATGTAACATGCAATGTCTATTCTTCTGATACGACTGGTATTGCGATCTTGTACAAAAAGTGTTATTTAAATAAAGCTTGATTGTTGGTTGGTTGATTGATTGATTGATTGATTGATTGATAATGGCTTGCAAAAACTGTGCCTCTAAATGTATTTGTTTGTGTCTTTTGCACAGGGTCCTCCGGGTATTCAAGGACTTAAAGGCGAGGTAATACAAGGTTTAGTCTCTTTTGGGTCAGTTTATCTCGATTGTGTAAATACCTTAATGGTATCTGATGGAACTAGATGATGGAAGTGAAGTTCCAGATTTCTTAACCAATTGTATTTCTGACATTGTCACTGGCCCTGGGTAACGTGAAGACAATTGTCATTCATTTGTGATGGTGGTACAGTATGTTGGTCTGTTGACCCTGTTCAACATAGCCTTTATGCAAATGTCAAAAGAAGAAACATTAGTCAGCCACCTGTCTCTTTTGCAAACATCATGAAGAACACTACATTGGTATTCTCATGGTGGGATCCAATATAGATTAAAAACTACCACCCAGTGTTCTCATTATCACTCCACATAGCTATACCATCACTGCCTATCATGAAGCAATCAGGCCGTATTCACAAGTACCATTTATGGCTGTGGGGCACAGTCAGTGGCACAGTAATTTGAAATAAGTTGCTATGGTGACTGTAGCATTCTGGTTTATGCAGGGCATTTTTGACTGGCGTATTTCATGTGCCAACGGAAATGGTCATGCAAATAAGGTAATAGATATTCAAGCCCCCTTGTCAGCAGAACTTGCCTAGGTTCTGCAATCAGGAGATAGGATTGCAATGGTAGCCAGCCCATATTAGCAATCAGGAGACTGCAAAAGAGGCAGTTAACTTGACCTGCCGATTATTTTGCATGGGCAGTGAACATTACAAGGAGGAAGTGTTCAACTGTTCAGGCAAGCCTGGCGGAAGTTTGAAAAAGATAAAACCTGGCTCATGGCAACACTTGAGTCACAAACAGTGAGATGCAATCAGGGAATGTCTTCTGTCTTACATTTCCCCTTTGTTTGTAACACCTACTCATTCATTACATAGGCTAGTGCACAATGTATTGAGTGACCACCATAGTTATTCACTATAGAGCACTATGTAGTGAATGAGTACATGTTCCAAACACAGCTTGCTATGGTCTATTACTGTCCCAGCTGGGCTCAGAGACGTCCCATACCTGTTGCACCAGTGAGTGGCATTACAGGTGTGACCCATGACTAGTAGAATGTCACAGGTGACAATATGTTTTCTCCTCTGTTGACCTCCTCAGCGCGGAGAGAAGGGACAGCAAGGTGACGTGGGACTTGACGGACGTCCCGGACAGCCCGGCCACGAGGGACAAACTGGCCCGCAGGGTGCTCGTGGACTGGAGGGGGAACGTGGAGTAGCAGGACCTCCAGGGCCCCGGGGTCTGCCTGTAAGTCGTTTCACTTCTAAAACAAAGAATACAGAATTCCTCATTTAGGGTAGGTGAAGAGAACTGTATTTAGTATTTGATGAATGGAAGTGGGTAGTGGTTGATGGCAAAGATCTGTTGCGATATAAATAGTACAGTGATCGGGTGTCCTCTGTATTGAAATGGTCTAATGAAGCTTAAAGGGGCTAATTGATGCTCATAGCTGTCTGTCTGTAGCCTTATTTGTGCAACAGTTTTGCTTCATTTGCCCCATTGCCTTTGCTTGAAGTAATTGTATGCTGTGTTCATTCTCCACAGGGCCCTAAAATTGCTGATGAAAAAATTAGAGCTATGTGTGCTGCAGTGGTTGAAGGTAAGAGTGTTTTCCGCAATAATTTAATAACAAACAAGAGTGGCCTGTAGTATCCTTACAACAACCCATGACATTTGTATTGTCAGTCTTTAATGAGAGAAGTCATGAAAAGTTGAAGGCTGTTTGGTTGTTTCCACCTTTGGACATAGTTACTTAGTCTATAAACAACACCAGAAAAGTGTCATTATCTGAAATAATGTCCCTGCCTTACACTCGGTTGTATGTCTCCCTGCCTCCCAGAGCACCTTGACGCCTATAAGAAAGAGCTTGCGATGAAACCGCTGCCCATCGGTGCTCCAGGAACCCCTGGCCCCGCTGGGCTACCTGGTCCCCCAGGACCCCCCGGTGCTAACGGGGAACCCGGCGCCAGAGGATTCATGGGTCCTAAAGGTCCTCCAGGCTTCTACGGCCTACCTGGTAAACCAGGTGCCAAAGGTAGGACTTCCACTTTCACTGACTCATTACCAGAACCTGTGTCAGAAATAGAGCAGCTGAGAGGTCTCTACTGAGTGTGAGTGTTTACATCTTGTACATGACTTCCTGCTCTTTTGGAGATTATCTTTGTCGGTTCGTTAAAAAATCCACATGTATGTGTCCAGAGAGAAGGGTGCAAGTCATAAGTAATATTTACTATAGTTGTGTAAAGTACAAATACTATTATTATTATTATTATATTATAATTGTTATAATACTCCACAACAGAAGAAGGGGTTGTGGTCTACTGATTAGGGACCTGGCCTTCCAAGTGGAACACCAGAGGGGAGTGAGTTGGCCATTGTGCCCTTCAGCAAGGCACTCAATCATAAGTCACTCCAGGAGGACTGTCCCTGTAGTTAATTCACTGCGAGTCACTCTGGATAAGAGTGCCAGCTGAATGGCAGATAATGGAATGGAATGGAATGGGGATGTGTGATGGCTGAAGATGTATTGTATTGTATGGTGTGTCTGCAGGTGATACTGGAGATAAAGGAGATAAGGGAGAAGATGGCGTAGGTATCAAGGGAAGCCAAGGAGAGCCAGGAGCTCAGGGTAAAGCTTCACTTCTTCTTTCTCCTCTCCACCCTTTTTTGTCTATTTTTCTCCTTTTCGATTTTCATATTCGATTGTCATCTTTTCTTTTCCCCTCCCTTCTTTTTTCCATCTCATCTCATCTCCTCTCTTCTTGTCGCTCCAAACGAGTGTGTTGAATTGAATGGCAACCCAATTCTTCTTAAGTGGAATGAATATCCCATTTGGAAACAGAAATATGTTTGGGTTCTGTCGAGACCAGGCTCTACGATGATCTGTCTTAGTGGTTAAAAAAGATAAAGTAGTCTAAAACTGGGTTAGTCACTGACGGCGATGATTGTCTTCTACATCGTCATTACTGGAATGTGTGTGTGTGTGTGTGTGTGTGTGTGTGGGGGGGGGGGGGGGGGGGGGTGTTAATGTGTGTGTGTGTCTGTGTGTGCTCTACTGTTCATATCCTTGTGTGTGTGTGTGTGTGTGTCTGTGTGTGTCTGTGTGTGCTCTACTGTTCATATCCTTGTGTGTGTGTGTGTGTGTGTGTGTGTGTGTGTGTGTCTATAAATTAATATTTGTGTATTTTCTGTGACAGGTGAGCCTGGCATCCCCGGCGTCGGTAAAGACGGCAAAGACGGTGCTCGCGGCGAAGCTGGAACCCCCGGCCTCCCCGGCCCCCCCGGCACCCGTGGCCCCACTGGCGCCCCCGGCCTCTGTGACCCCTCCACCTGTGTGGGGAGACCCCAGCCCCTCTACCTGATGAGTGGCAAAAAGCCCTACTACAACAAGGGCCACTGAACGCCGCACTCACGTCACGTCACGGATAAGCTTCGTCACCATCATCATCCCCCAAGGTCCTCTCAGCCAATAGGATGAAGAGGACGGGGGGACACCCGTCCACAAGGAGAACAGCAAGATGTCTCCGCAGAGCACAGCACACAGTGAACATTAAACCAGCCAGACAAACTGTAGCTTTTACACATACGTGTGAACGCGCTTCCTTTTCTTGAAACGTTTTCAGTGCATGGAAAGGATATTGTGTTTTGTATATACTGTAGAAAAAATAACGAAAGGGGATTAATCAAAATGCCAATCAACATTGAATGAACACTTAACAGTATTGCAGTAGTATCTGAATGGAAATAGACGTGATGCTGAGTGAATGAAATAAATTATGCAGACTCAAGTGAGTGAATCATGGGCACCTGTGAAAAATGCAAGCACAACATTGTATCAACGTAGATCAAATGTATCATCAGATCACTCAGTTCTCAGCAAACCCCACTGATTATGCTATTTCCACACAAGTTTGCTAAATGAATAGCTGGTACCTGTCTTGTTGAAGCCGTAATGATTTAGCAAGGCCCAGGAGCATACTACATCATTCTACACCACTCTTCGTAGTTGCTATAGAAATGTGGAGAAGGAAGACAGTTTGGCCAGTGTTTCTGTGTTTGTATAAAAAGGTTTCCTTTAAAAGCCATAGAACTCATGTCACAAAATTGGTTAAACTAAAGAATCCATTCTTTTTTTCTAAGTTTTCTTTGGGTAAAAAAAGGAAAATAAACTTTCTAAATTTGTGTGAAATGTATTGTTTTGCCTGGTTTTCTTATGCAATGCAGTAACTTCTATCTTAGGTTCGACTCCTACAGTAGTGGGGGACTTTTTATGTATGTGCTTTAGCCAGTGCAACTATATGTTGATAGCCTGGTTAAAACCAGACCGAGAGTGGGTCTGAAAAGACTTCATTGACTTACAACTTCCAGCGATTCTAACTCCAAAGATTACGACGGAAGTTACCCAACTACCCTTTCTAGAAATGCACCCCAAATACGCAATATTAAGATTTCAAAGACTACTGTAATTCTAATATCGTTTTACGCATTCCATTTAAAAGTATTGCTCAACACTGTTATTGGTCAGCTTTAACCTGGTTCAACCCACTTATTGCGGCTGATCACACCTTCCTACTGGCAATTTTCTGGCCATTCTCTCGTACACCTGCTCTACCATATTCGTCGGTGATACATCGCCACCTTGGCCAAACTTGGGGCTGCAGTGTCCAAGCACAAAAGGTCAGATGCAAGGTTATGAACTGGTGAACTGTATGGTAATAACAAGTCATTGAATTTGTCTGCTTATAGACCAGCGTTCACTTTACCTGGTCAATTGAATTAAAATTGGTGTTGAGTTAGACATCTGATATAATTTGGGATATGAGATGTTTCCCTTGCTGATGATTGGACAAAACACCCTCCAACGTCCGAATCTCCTAACCTTC
The DNA here is from genome assembly GCF_018492685.1 of Alosa sapidissima. Taxonomy (NCBI): domain Eukaryota; kingdom Metazoa; phylum Chordata; class Actinopteri; order Clupeiformes; family Clupeidae; genus Alosa; species Alosa sapidissima. The sequence goes on from NC_055977.1 coordinate 17,864,094, forward strand.
TACTTGTCCCAAGTCTATTTACTGCCAGATGCAGTCTGACCTTTTCCTGCCGGCCAGCCGATAGGCCTGTGCTTTCATCCTCTGAGGGGGAAATGCTTTTGTTTAAAATTGCATTACCAGTCTTTTTTAAGATAGACCCTGTTCAAAGGCTACTCTGCTATGGGTAGGACAGCACATTAATGCTGCACGCTGAATCACCTTGTATAAATCAAAACTCTCCTGAGCCAGTTTGTTAAAGTGAAATAACATTATAATTGAGCAGGTCACACCTGAAAATGATAAATGTGAGGTATTTGTTTTAGTAAAATCACACTTTCAAATCACAACAGGCCTAATCCAAATGAGGACAAAAAGTCACAGAACAATTATTGGATTGCTGGCAAGGTTATTAATGTGAAAAATATGAAGAAAAAAACAATATGATGGCTACGGTGAGAATACATAGTGGTGGAAGCACACAAGTTCAGTTCGAGCAAGTTATGAGAAAAACAGTTAACACCGAGCAAGAATATTCACAAATGAAAAGGCCTCTTCTATAAACATGGACCTGATCCAGCCTTTATTCAAACATACATAACTCTTCCATTAATAATTACACATATACCAGCCACTATTTATTATGTTATTTTAGCACCATTCAACCAGTAAAAACAGGTAGAGAATCCCATGCATTATCTATGCTTATCATTTTTCCCTGGATTGTTACGACAGTTCTTAACAATAATTTAAACACAAATAATGATGCAAATATTTTATAAAATGGGGTGGGACAATCTTAATCCACAGTAACGTCAACACTGTGTGTAAAACAGAGTAAAATGCAATGCCGATCTTCCTCAGAAGTAAAAATAAAAATAGCTGAAATGTACATACCCTTTCAAACGCATTATGCACTGCTTGTTATATCTGTGTATTTTGTAAATCATATATGCTACCTGATCCACACAAACAAAAGGCAAAGAGAAGACAATGATGAAACACTATTTCAAAACATTCACACAACAGCAAGCAAGGCATATTACACGTGGGAAGGCGTTATGAAATAAAATTCAAGACTCTAAGTTGTAAGCAAATGCCCAGTACAATCCCCATAATTAATGTAGCCATAACAGACTAGCGAAACCTTTTTTGAATAGTATTGACAGCTTTACAATTGTATCGGGCCTAGAGCAAATGACACACCGCACAAAGCAACTACAGTATGCCTTTCATGAATCAATTGCAAAGCTCCTTTACAAATCCCATCTAGTCTACATTGTCATTGGCACAGCGAAAACGGATCTCTTTAAGTATGCATGGCTTTCCTGGAGGATTCATTCTAACATCCAATGATTCAGTCGAATCCAGATGTTTATTGTTATGTTCATTTAGATTAGACAATACACATTCCCATTATATCCAAATTAATATGTAAATGTTTGGATTAATATATAAACAGGAATGTTGGAAAGTAAGCATTGTTCTGCTGAAAGCTGGACGCTGCTGTCTCTTGCGACAGCATTACAAATATCTGGATCATTCAAGTCAAACTGAAGCACCACTTCCATTCTGTGAAACATTTCAAGCATTAAAAGCCCATCATCTACACTTCAAGGTGCAGTTAACAGAAATTGCTCTCTATTTGCAATACCCTCAGTGAACATACTTGCTATGCCAATGATAAAACATGTCGCAACTTTGTTGCCCACGCTATCTAAACTAGAAGCCTGGATTAAGAAATAATCCCACAGATTACACTCACTGGTAATGCAAAGAATCAAACAGCCACTGCTTTTTAACCATAAAGCTGGAGCAGCGGTTTTACCAGTCAAACAGACCCTGTGGAAGACTAACCCAAATCCCAACTGTAAGATCTAACTGCTGTAGCTTCTGAAGGTTCGGAAATAGCCGTGCTGTTGTCAGGCAACTCTTAATTGGCTCACCAGGGAAGCGGGCCACAATTCCGCGTCTAAAACAGACCCACTTAGAGGAGTCCATGATGGAGGCGCACCATACAGAGCTCTCATTAATCTGTGATCTGCGACACGGTGGAGAGGCATTTTAGAAAAACAATGTCTTAATTTCTGGAAGAGCTCTAGGGAGATTGCATCCCCCCCCCCCCCCAACCCCACCCCGCCTTCCCAAAAAAAGTCAATTCTCACGGGAGAAGAAATAGCAAACCACTCCACAACTGATGGGTGAGTGAGACTCTGGAGGAAATGAGGCTTGAAATGAACTGCAAACTTTGGGAAGAGTCGTGAAAGTGTTGCTACGGGGGGAAGCAGGGGCCGTGATAATGATCAGCTTCCTGGAGCCACACTTTAGTGCCACTGTACTTTTCATTTCTTTTAATTTCTCCAACAAACATCACTCAGTCGACAAACATTGAGTTATTGACTCATCTTAACTCTGTGGATATTTGTCTTCCTTCTGCGTTCGAATGCTCTTCTCATTTGTATCGGCACTCAGCGTTTATTGATGATGCAAGATTTCACCGCTAATGTGTCTTCATGCCATGTCGGGTGACACAAATGAAGAAACATTTAGTGTTATGATGATAGGGCTGTAAGTGTTTCTGATAAAGTATTGATTTTCTTCATTTATCAAGCAGAGATTGATAGTCATTAGTAAATACCAGACAGAAGGCAACTCGGAAATGAAATGGCAACCTAGAAGAGGCAAACAAGAGGGGCCAAGCGAGAACGCTCAGAAAGAGCACTACACTAGCGCATGGCGGGATCACTAATGATCTTGCCAGCGGCTGGCTGTCGATAAGTGAAACAGGTTTTCTCCTACAGTTTTCCCTGCAGACTGGCCAACCATCAATAAGAAAAATCTAGTAGATAGGTCCCCAGACTAGATAATTACCAGCTGACTCCAAAAGAACACACACACACCCGCCTGCCCACTCGCCTTCTAAACAATGGATCAATTTTTCGCAAGTACTGATTGATGACCTGTGCTGACCCCATTCCTGGGAAGGAGTAGAGGCAGAATGAGAGGTGTGTAAACTATGAGATGGTTGCTGTTTATTACGGCATGCTTAGGCAACCACTGCAAAAAAAAGGTTGCTTCTCACATGTCGCTACGTTTGACAGCTAAAAAGGCTTTAAACTCACCCTGATTAGTTGAGATGAATCGTTCCCTGATTAAAAATAAAGATGATGTCTGAGCCTCTCTTGCATATTCCCCTTAAACTCATCCACTCAACCAAACACACAGACAAACAAATAAACAATACACAAAAAAGACGACAAACAAATAACAAAACACAGATATTCTGACCGGCAGCACACATCCTTCCAAACCTCCCAGGCTGAGGTTAATGTTACAAATCTCAATAGGAAAAGTTCTTGGTTCACTGCAACACTGAGTTCATTGGTAGGTTGCTCTCCTAGGGTGGAGGGGGGGCTAAGACGTCCACCCCTTAATTCCCTTTGACGTTTTTGGGTCTTGACGCCAGGCTGGCATAGAAGGCACACTGTGAGGGATCACACTGGCCTGGCGGTCCTGAGGGACCTGGCTGGCCGTGAGGTCCGGGGTGGCCCGGTTCTCCCTGGGATCCTGCTGCTCCTGGAAGCCCGTCTTTGCCGTAACCCGGTGGACCAGCAGGACCTGTGTGGGGCATCCAGAGGAGGCATGGTCTCAGAAAACTACCATTTACAACACATGGAAGCTCTCAGGGCAAGGGAAAGGGAAGTACAACTACAAGGATGTACTGTAAGTCGCAAAGCTAACACTGTGCTAAGCTAGCACCAAGTGGCTCAATTTGTGAAAATGCTCTCTGGTCTTATTCTGTAACACTGTAGTACTGTATAGAGTCCCGAAGTCTGACGTAGCGTTTCCATGACGGCAGAATCATTGGATCTAAACAAACTTTCGAAGTGGCTTAAATAGCATTGAATGTAGACATGTGGCATCATTTCTAGCTAATACATTGTTTTAAATGTAGGCTATAGCCATTTAAACGTGCTTTACCTGCTAGGCAGCAGCTTAGCCACATAACACGGATTCCCTGGCAGGTGTAATAGTAAGAAACAAAATTCCAGTGGACATTTCACGTCTTCTCAAAGACTGGAGGCTGTTAAGAGTGACGTTTTTTGCCAAAAAAATAAAGCCAAATCACGTCCGTGAATTTAAGGATTTTAACTGCATGCTGTGAAGTTACATGCAGGTCTCTTTTACGGAGGAAACCCATGCTAAAATAAAACTCTGTAGTCACGAATTTGATTGTGTTGGTATGAATATGTTGTAATATGTGATTCTTACAGTGTAAAACGTTGTAAAATGTTAGCTGTGACAGTATGTGGATCCAGAGAGCATCTCAAGCATGTAGTTCTGCCACTTGAAATGACTCACTGTCAGTGTGTATCAGTACAATTGAGGTGTAGTGCCATTACCTATGGGACCAGTAGGACCCTGCTCGCCTCGCTGACCAACACCGTCCTCTCCTCGGTCACCCTTGGATCCTCGTTCACCTGGAAGAGTTCACCACACACAAACAAAAACAGCTCATGTGAAGGAACATGTAAAGGTCACTTACAAGGCCCCCTGTTATCTTCTATTTTGGGATAAGGGTGTTGTTAGATGTCAACAATTCCCCAAAGAATGTTTGAAGGACCCTGTGGACTATGCGATAGGTCACGCATATTGAACTGGCAAGTGTAATTGCATTGTACATTTGAGTTTAAAATCCCTTAGCTGAATTGTACAGTGCCCTGATAGGTGATTATGATTTCTTTCCCAATGCACAGGACTCTTCTATTACATTAATAATACATAATTCACAAATACACTAATAAAATATTAATTTATAAACCTTTACTGCAGTATGTACACTAACCTGATTTGAACATACACCATTATAGTACATCAGTGCATGGCACATCTTTAGGCTGCTATAGGCTTTAACAAGCTTCTACATCACACATTTGCAGTTAGTTTAGTAAATAGTCTGCATATGCTGTACCTTTAGGGCCCATGGGTCCTCGTGGTCCATCGCCTCCCTGCTGGCCGGGCATACCAGGCTCTCCTGGGGAACCAGCTCTGCCAGGGTTGCCATCTTTACCCGGAGGTCCTGGAGGCCCGGGTCTGCCAGCTGCACTCTTCACAGGGGTGGGCTGCAGCTGTGCCATGAGGTAGGCCATCTTGACTGTGGGGAAGCATCAGCATGACATTTGAAACAACAGCATTTAATAACATAATTTAATTACAATAAAAAAAAATAGATTCCAATGGACCCAAAACAAACATAGGAAGTGAGGAGATTGTTTAACTACTACTGGACTACTCTGGTTAGGATATGTATTATAAGGAAACTATTACAAACACAGCTAACAAATTGTAACACTATGGCAAAAAAGTTACCAGGACTGAGTCAGGTGCAAATAGACAAGAGAGGTTCAACTTAGCACATATGGATGCAGTCTCTGGAGCAACCTTACCCTCCAACTGTTTCGCTAGCTCCTCTTGAATGAGTCTTCGCATCGTTTCAATTGATGGTGACTCTCCCTGTGATGGACCAGGAGATGAATGCCAGCTCAAATCATGTAACAAAATAACCAGGTCTAATGCAGAGCTAGTGTGGTATTCTATTATTATTATTAATATTATTATTATTATTATTATTATTATTATTATTTTATTTTTAAACACCCCACTCACCCGAGCTCCAGGCATTCCATTCTGTCCTGGGTTTCCTGGAGGACCAATTGATCCTGGCTCACCTGGAGGACCTGACATTCCCATCATGCCCGTGTGGCCTTTCCTACCAGGAGCTCCGGGGGACCCTGGCACTCCAGGGTCACCAGTGGGGCCTTTGTCACCCTTGATTCCCGAGTCACCCTACAGAATAGATCAAGCACACGCAGTCATAATGACATAAATGACTAAATCCCTTATTTTGATCCAAGGTACTATTCTTCTACTGGTCCATGAAAGACCTAGCTTTCAGAGATAAACGTATGTTAAAGTCTACATCAGTATTTATTCTTTTGCACTTTTTGCCAGTGAGAGGATTGCATTTCTCACCTTGTCACCCTTAGTTCCACGGTCGCCAGCCTTCCCTGGCATTCCCTGTAAAAGACACCATTTCAGGAGGTCGGTACACCCAGGATATCAACAAAATGATAATTGAACAGTTTAGAGCTTAAGTAAGCTTGTTTTTTTTCTTACCTGTTTCCCCTCTTGACCCATGGGACCGCGAGGACCCTTTACAAGCACAAGTAATTGTGTATAGTGAATTATTTACATTACAGGCATAGACTTCTCAGTGCTTTTCTTGACTGATTTAGCACATTTGAGTTATATGAATATATGAATGTACATGAAGGCAATGTCTAACTAAGTGCTAAAACAAAATGATTATAATATACAATATTGATTAATGTATTTTTTAGCCCTCATTTTCTAGTATGTTAAAAATACACAGACTTACTGAGGGCCCTTTGGGACCAGGGAATCCAGGCAATCCTGGGTTTCCATTCTCTCCCTTAGCGCCAGCAAGACCCTGAATATTAACACAGATGGGGAGAAAATAAAATACCGTAAAAAGTAGGAATTTTCCATTTGCCATCCACATGGCTTAAGCTGTGAATGTAGAGGCAAATTCATTAGGAGGGATTTGCTCAGATTAATATTTGTCAGAAAGTCCTGTGAACATGGACTGAGTATGCACTGTAAATCTCAACAAGATTGCATGGAAGGAAAAAAAACAGGATTATCTTGTATATCTGCAGGGGCTGTGCACATCTCACGATTTGCAGACCAAAGACGGTTCTGCCAGAACGGACTCCTTATGGGGCCCTTCAGCAGACGTTCTCCAAATGAACATGTTTTGTGGCGTTTCGAATGCATTTATGGGATTATGATATACCATGGTTTAATATGTTAACATGCATTGTCAATTTTACGTATTCTGAATTTGCATGCAGCTTTGTATTATTTCAACCCATGTTGGTCTTGTTGACCAAAGGTGCTATGTCGAATTCTGTAGGCTTCAAGTTGTCTTGAACATAGCCATATAGCACTTCTGCATTCATGTGCATTGCAGTTATTACAGCGGCCACACGTGGTATTACAAGAGAGCTGGCCTAGCGCGAGTAGGTTTGCATGCTACTGCAAGTTCAGTGGATATCTCAACAACACAGAGCTTAGGCGTTTTTGACACTGCGTCAACATTTTTATTTATTCACATTCTACTGATATTTCTAGGTAAAAAAACACCTTTAATCAGAAAGAGATACTGCCATCCAGAGACTATTAAACAGATCTTTATCATAGAATGGCACCGCTTGTCTGTAATAGCATGAGGGCATTCTCATACTGAAAATCTGCACATTCCTGGAACTCAGGCAGCCATGTCAAAGCAGTGCTGTTCATTAAGGAGAGGGAGAGGGGTTACGGAGAGCTCATCACTTACAGGAGTGCCTGGAGTTCCCGACTTTCCTGATGGTCCTGGCTCTCCTGGTGAACCCTGGGTGGCGATAAATCATATCATAACAATAGTTCAAGTTTCTCTTTGACAAAATTGCCTGTGTGTATGTGTGTGTGTGTGTGTGTGTGTATGTGTGTGTGTGAGAGAGAGAGAGAGAGAGAGTGTGTGTGTGCGTGTGTGTGTGTGTGTGTGTGTGTGTATGTGTGTGTGAGAGAGAGAGAGTGTGTGTGTGCGTGTGTGTGTGTGTGTGTGTATGTGTGTGTGAGAGAGAGAGAGAGAGAGAGAGTGTGTGTGTGCATGTGTGCGTGTGTGTGTGTGTGTGTGTGTGTTCGTGTGTATATCTGGTATATCTGCATCTGTGTATGTGTGTTTAAATGTGTGTGTGTGTGAGAGAGAGAGTGTGTGTGTGTGTGTGTGTGTGTGTGTGTGTGTGTGTGTGTGTGTGTGTGTGTGTGTGTGTGTGTGTGTGTTCGTGTGTATATCTGCATCTGTGTATGTGTGTTTAAATGTGTGTGTGAGCACATCTCTCACCCGCTCTCCTCTAATCCCGTTGGGGCCCTCTGGTCCTGGAGGTCCTGTGCCTCCCTACAACATGTCCAGCAAAAAAAGAAGTCACTTCAGTGGACACTAATCCCAGTATCTCAGCTATTTTATCACATATCTCCATCAGCTCAAATAAAATGAAAAGCGCCCACTGATTTTATCATCAGACTCACATCTTTTCCAGGTTGGCCTTCTCGCCCTGGGTTACCCGCCTTTCCGTCTTCTCCCTGCAAACGTTGGCATATGGACATAAAATTGATGACTCTCTCCAAAATCCACTCAAAACTGAGATTCCTATCTGACCTTACATAGTTACACTCACACTGAGGACAAATGGCAAAGACTACATAGTTTGAGCTACTTGTAATACCATTTGTGATGTAGAGACAGTGTTGATAAATAACAGTGCCAGTGCCATTGTTTTTTTTTTTTGTTTTTTTTAAAGTATATTTTTTTTGGCCTTTTATGCCTTTAATTGACAGGATAGTGGAGAGTGACAGGAAGTGAGTGGGAGAGAGAGTCGGGGTGGGATCCGGAAAGGACCACGGGCCGGGAATCGAACCCGGGTCACCGGCGTACGGTGCAGGTGCCCCAGTCAGTTGCGCCACGGCTGGGGCCGCCATTGTTGTGATGTTCTTGGTAACATACACACCTTTGATCCTGGTGGTCCTGGTTCGCCTCTATGGCCCTTAAATCCCTGTTTAGACACATCAAAGAAACCAAACACTGCTGAGTGGCTGGAAGACAACACAGTGGAAGACAACAGTGCTTGACATGTACAGCACAGCCTCAACAAGCCAGATTTTTTACCCACAATTCATTATGAGTTCACTTACAGGAAGTCCTCGGAGTCCATCTCGGCCCGGCGGCCCCGGCTCTCCTTGTTTACCCTGCACAGAGAGCGTCGTAATTACAAACAAATAAATGACCCAGTGAAAAGATAAAAGGGATCACTAATGAATCACAGGCCTCTTGATGGATCTCCAGTTGTTGTTATTTTTGGTGCGTAAAGCCCACGGCTACTCATTTAAACAGATTAATGGAGATAGGGACTGGAGCTGAGCCAGGAGAGGATGACAGCCACCTCCTGCGGGAAATACTGCCATCAAACACGAAGGCCGCAAACAGCCGAGACAAACATCTAATATGCGACACGAGTATTCAGCAGCACTCTCTCCCCTCCAGAGGAGGCTCTTGTACTCACAGATTCCCCAGGCTCTCCTGCGTGGCCATCTTTTCCTTGTTTGCCAGGCGGCCCCTACAAATGACAATGCACATCTCTTTAACGCTGACATTTCAGAGCAACATTTCAAATTTGAGCACAACTGTTTACCAACTGATCTGAAATCAGCGTCACTGTCACACGCTGTTCAACCAGCTGTGCAAAATAAGGATATGGTTTGAATACAGCTTCTGAACGTGGACTGAAATTAACAAACAAAAAATACATGCAAAGGTTCAGCGGCTTACCATTAACCCTGGAAGACCTGGAGGTCCCTGGATTCCCTTTGATCCTTCTTTTCCCTGGCAACAACGAACAGAACCAATTATTTAGAGCACACGATATTCATCAACACATTCTAGACGAGACATGTCGATCTACCGATAATGATAGTCATGAGATGGGAGCCGCTGTGGCAATGCTGGTTAGCATGAGCTGTTACTGAGTCAAATGAGAACGGTAGGACATCAATTACAAAATTGATCTGGCTATCCTTACCTTCTCACCAGGGGGCCCCACAGGGCCAGCGAGGCCGGGGTTTCCATCAGTACCCTACGAGACAAAGCACACAGGTGTCAGATGACTCACGAGTCCGCCCTGTGAATATGGATGAATCTATTTACATTCAAATGAGATGGCAACATGGAGAAGGCAAGAAAAAGGCAAGAAAGACTTTATAAATCTGTCATGATGTGACAAACACAAAGTCAAAACACAGACAGATCATAAACAAACAAATCTTTCAACAGATATTAAGAACCACAAATAATCAGGTAGAACTCAAGCTGTTGTGAATAATGTGTGCAAGTGGAGCCTGGTGATTCACACTAGACAAGACCATATTGCTTTAATTAATGTTCTTCTACCTCAGCTAGTGTGGCATGACTGCAGAGTGTTTGAAATCTAATGAATTTGGCATAGCACACGTGGAAACTGCCTAATGAAACACTCACAGGTGGACCCATCAGACCAGCACTTCCTGGGTATCCGGGAGGTCCTGCTGGTCCCTGCAAAAACACAGACACACATGAGTGCAACCTGTACGCAATGCCAGGACTCAAAACTGGGCCATGTGGTGGTCACCTCAGGCAGACATCACATGTTTGGTCATTAAGCAGACGCTCTAATACAAACCACTTACAGTGAACTACCTATAGGGCGAGTCAAGACCTACCTAGAGCAAGCCAGGGTTAAGTGACTTACTCAGGGGTACAATGGTGGCAGCCCCAGGGGTCAAACTTACAACCATGATGCCATGTCCAAGTATTTTACAGTCATTGTAAAACATCAATACCATAACTTTGTTACCCTGAGAACACACATATAGTACTGAGGATAACATTTATCTGTATTGTATTGTGCATTGATTTGGATAGATAGTTCCCAAAAGGTCACAAAAACACTCAAGTTTAAGATGGCCATGATAGTGGATTGGGGATTTGGAAATGATGGTGGAGATCTATCATACCTTTTCACCTTTTTCTCCAGGTGCACCAGCAGGCCCTCGGTCACCTTTGCCACCCTGCAGGTATTAGGGGAGCACTTATTAAATGTAATCCACATCAATTATGTTGATTTCATCTCAGTTAATGGGCCTCTAAATGATCATTTTTAGGTATTATTTTTTTGCCAAAAGCCAAAGGTACTCTGTCTTCACAACAGTATCTGTTGTAAATATGGAGCAAAGTACAGACATTCTAATATATTTGTTAGAAAGAAACGTTCAGATGATGCTTGGATATGAAGGATGATAACACAAAGACTTGATGAACCATTGCTGTTTCAACCATTAAATAGGTGTACTGTTGACCTCACCTTTGCGCCCTCCTGTCCTGGTGGTCCAGCTGGACCTGTTGGTCCTGGCTGACCCTGCAAACACACACACACAGAGAACCAAATTAAGCATCCTCAGTAGCAGTTGGAGTTATGAGCAGCGAGTTTTTGGCACCCTGGAGAATGTTGTCTAATGATGTGCAGGCAGCCTTTTACCTCTCTGGCACTCACCCTGTTAGTGTGTGAGTGTATGTGTGTGTGTGTGTGTGTGTGTGTGTGTGTGTGTGTGTGTGTGTCTCTGTCTCTCTTTGTGTGTGTGTGTGTGTGTGTGTGTGTGTGTGTGTCTGTGTGTCTGTGTATGTGTCTCTCTCTCTCTCTGTGTGTATGTGTGTGTGTGTGTGTGTGTGTGTGTGTGATGATGGATGTTGTGCAGGGGTGCTTCACACTCTCAGGGGGTGCCTCCTAAGCGCCCATCTGTGCCCAGCTTTATGAGAGAGGAGCAGGAGGCCTCATCCCTCAGCAGCTCCCCATCTCTACATCTCTATCTTCATCTCTGTTCTCTCCTTTCAATCTCCTTTCTCTCTCTCTCTCTCGTTCCCATTCTCCGTTTTTGTCCTTCGTCATCTCTGTCTCTGTCTTTCTCTCAATATCTCTCAGGGGTGTCCATATTACATTTTTCACTTTCCTCTCATTTTTCTCTCTACCCTTTTCTCTTTATCTCCCCTTCTCTATCTCTCCATCAATCTAGCCACTCCATCTCTCGACATCTCTCAATACCTGTATCAGTTTTTCTATTTCTCCTTCTCTCTCTCGCTCTCTCTCTCTCTCTCTCTCTCTCTCTCTCTCTCTCTCTCTCTCTCTCTCTCTCTCTCTTTCTCTCTCTCTTTCTCTCTGCTTCTCTCTCTTTCTCTCTGCTTCTCTCTCCCCATCACTCTCCTGCTCCTGCTCCAAATCAACCCTAAAAACCACTATATATTTCATGGATACAATCTGTACCAATTTGCTATTCCAAGCAGGGCTTTTTAATATGAGATGTCAGACTGACAGTTGGTCAGAGCCAGGGAAATATGAGGAAGCGAGGTGCATCTCGTTTCCTCTTTCTGAGTAGGTCTAGGAAGTATGTCTGGGGTGGCAAGTGCATACTTTGACCTGACAGTGACACGCTTATTCATATCCACACCTCACCAAAATAAAGAATACTTTTAGGGACATAAATGATACCGGTAATTAATAATCAATTAAAAAATAAACTAAGGATACAGAGATTGTCTTGTGTAGTAAACAGTTAATGTGACAGGAGTTTAATGAGTCACAGGAGTGATGCTCAGTGATGAGATTAGGTTCCCTGACCACTGCCCGCGAAGCCGTCTTACCTGGTAGCCGTCCTGGCCGTTTTTGCCTGGAGGTCCCTCCAAGCCTTTATCGCCAGGCAGGCCGGGGATGCCCGGGGGCCCAGCAGGACCGGCCGGGCAGTCAGAGCAGATGTCCTGGGCAGAGGTAGGGTAATGAGGGATGACATTAATTAATGTGTGTGTGTGTGTGTGTGTGTATATATGTGTGTGTGTGTGTGTGTGTGTGTGTGTGTGTGTCTGAATAAATTGTAGAGATGTTCAAAATGTTCTCACTTTCAGGTTCAGGTCAGATAGATCTGCTGCTTTTCCCTGTTAAAGAAATTTGGAGAGCGTCATTGGAGATGTTCTAAACCTCAACCAAACAAATGGACAAAGGCCAAACTTGAACCTGACATTAACTGACAGTTAAAGGAATCATGTATCATGTTATTATCAGATTATTATCAATTATTAACAATTGGTATGATTAATTTGCTTTGTTTTTTTATACGTACAGGCTCTCCTTGGGATCCTTTTTCACCTGGTCTTCCAGGTAACCCCTGTGAAACAAGATGACATTCAAACTTTGGATGTAAACTCTGCTTATGTTATGCAGTTTGTGAATGTGTGTGTGTGTGTGTGTGTGTGTGTGTGTGTGTGTGTGTGTGTGTGTGTGTGTGTGTGTGTGTGTGTGTGTGTGTGTGTGTCTGTCTGTGTGTGTGTGTGCGTGTGTACATCAGAGCACTCACATTGTGTCCAGTAGGACCCTGAGGCCCAGCCACACCTGTTGGTCCTGGATTCCCCTAATAAATTACACAAACAAACATTAGCAACAACGGTCATCATTTGAGTATCACTATTCGATATTACTGTTGTATACTGAACCACTGCATATTGTCAATACATGTTTACAGTCATGTACTGTCCATAGTGAGCAGGTTGGGACTAATAGAGGACTCTTACCTGTTGTCCCCTCTCACCAGCAGGGCCAGGTTGTCCCTGTGAGAGAGAGAAATCACCTTAAGAATACAAAACAGTTTGTTTGTGTGGGTGAGTGTGTCTGTGTTTGTGGTGTCAGGTATGTTTGTACCGGTGGTCCGACTTTGCCCTCTCCTGGTGGTCCTCTGGCTCCTGGCATGCCTTGCAGTCCTGGAGACCCAGGCTGACCCTGTGCATACACACACACACACACACACACACACACACACACACACGCACAGACAGACAGAGACAGGCAGACAGACAGACAGACAGACAGACACACACACACACACACACACACACACACACACAGAGAGAGATAGAGAGAGAGAGAGAGAGAGAGAGAGAGAGAGAGAGAGAGAGAGAGAGAGAGAGAGAGACATACAAACACACGCACACACACATTATTCAAGTTAGACTTACTGCAGAACTACTGACTCACACAGAATCTCAGCGCAACCCGCCTTAATTCCCCTGGGTGTCTGGTGTGCTTTTAGCCTGCTGGGAAATGACTGCCGGCAGCCGCAAGAGCAGCAAGACCCCTCCCCACCAGGCCACAGGCCACATGCCGGCGTCTACATGCTGTCTCACACACACAATTCGCCTGCACTCCGGTGACTCATTTCTCTCCCCGTTTCTATATTTGTTTGTTTGTTTGTTTGTTTGTTGGTGCAGGTTTGTCTCTCTTTGTCTCTCTAGTTTCCGTTGTCCATTGCCCATTGGGTCGGCCCTGACAAAATAACCTGATCACAGGATTAGATTGCGGACGGTCGCCAAATGATACAGATTTGTCAAAGTACATCTTGTAAAGGCTTTCAATGCTTTTACAGGGCACTTCAGCGTGACTGAGGGTTCACCTTTGTGAAATTGCTTTATTGACTGCTGGGCCATGCTTGGGTGCTGACGAGTAGCACTGGGGAGTCTGAGCTTGCAGTTCCCTCCACAATTGAGATATCAGAGTTTACCAGCAGGACTTAACCTCAACGGACTGTTCTGTTTTGATAAGTGTCACGGGGAGTGGGAGGGTTGGTTGGTTGTTCAGTGATGTTTTCTTCACTTTAAAAAAAAAAAAAAAAAAAAAAGTGACTCCAGAATCCAGAAGTCACAATCTGGCCTGCAGGTATTTCTGGACCCTGAGTGGTGTGTGGGTAAGGGGAGCATAAGCGGAACACCACTTGCCATTTCACTTTTTGACTATTTTTCTCTCTATGTATTGCTGTGGATTTTTTGTGCCACCAAGATTACAGAGGAGGAAGAATGACAAGAACAATGTGTGTGTGTGAGAGAGAGAGAGAGAGAGAGGAAAGAAGAAAGAAATTAGGAAAGTAAGAATAAAAGTACATTACCTTCAATCCTGGAGGTCCTTGTGGTCCCTGCGATCCTGGCTCACCCTGTAATTTTACAGATGAAACGATTACCTTTCAAATCAAGTAGACCCACACATACACAAACTCAGAGCTAACACAGGCATGCATACACCCCCCAACACACACACTGTGCATAGAGTCATGTAATGTGCTATAGACACATTAACACAGATATGTTCCCAGATTTCACAATGAAAGGTGAAACGTCGATCAGCACAGCTAGAAAGACAGACTGACACACGCACACACGCACGCACGCACGCGCGCGCGCCACACGCACACACACGGCTTCTATTAAGAACTGCTATATGAGGTGTTGGTTCTGAGTTGGCAGCACACTAGGATTAGGCTAGATGTTAACCACAACACCTGCAGTCTGCACAGCAGCACTGCGCTCCTTCATTAGCTAGATACCATGCCATTAAAAAGTGGTCTCGCACACACACAAGCACACACACACGCACAGAGAGACACACACACTCTCTCTCTCTCTCTCTCTCTGTGTCTCTCTCTTTCTCTCTCTCTTTCACAGAAACACACACACAAAAACACAGCCACACACTTTCTATCACTAAGTGAAAAGCAAAAGCGTAAACACTTTCTTCCCCGTGTGTTTCCTAGTGCACATAAAATATGCAGACTCAGGTGGAGTAAACCACAAATTCAGCCCTATTATCGTAAGGCTGTCTGGGGCAACAGGGCTGGATTTAAACAAATCCATCACAACACGTTCTCTGGTACTCCAAATACGCACTTACACAGAAGAATAACAAAGCTTTTAATGTGAGAGGAGGCTCAACAAGAGGAAAGTGAAAAATACATACAAATTTTAGAGAAGTAAAATCAAGTCATTTTAATGAATACGGCACATCTATAAACAACAGGAGTTGCACCACAGTGATTTCCATTTATACATACTGTACATCTCCATACATATTTAACCAAGTGAAGAAATGCTGTTCATGCATTCTGCTATTTCGCATGAGCCAGTGATGTGTTTGGGAGATAGCGTCTACTGGCTCAGCAGAATAGACCCCACTAGCATTGACATTCAGTTGTACCTCGAAACTTTGGATGTGAACTGATTGCTTCTCTGCTTATGTGATGCAGCTTGTGAATGTGTGTATGTGTGTGTGTGTGTGTGTGTGTGTGTGTGTGTGTGTGTGTGTGTGTGTTTGTGTGTGTGTGTGTGTGTGTGTGAGATCAGTAGCAGTCTACAGCCGTGTGGCTAGTGCACAGTCATCGGGCCCTTACCCTCTGTCCGTCCTTGCCTTTCCCTGGTGGTCCGGTCTCTCCCGACAGCCCTGGTGGTCCAGCCTGACCAGGGGGGCCAGAGGGTCCCTCTTTGCCAGTTTCTCCCTGCAGGGGAAAGAGAGACACATAAAGATGAAGATGAATGTATGGATCTGACTAGTGGAAGATAGCCATACGCACAGACTGTGAGGAATTTGGTTCCTACTACTAGAATGGTGGATAGAGGTGATACCACAGACTTTGGTTCTTACTGGAATGGTTGAAACCATTGACATTAAATAAATGTCAGTACAGTAAATAAATAAACAAATGTGTGAGCTAGTACAATGCATACTCCCTGGGTAAAGAAAGAAAGTACTATCTGGGTGCTCGTCAATGATTAGCAATTAATTATGCTGTACTTACCCACAGACACATTCAGTTTTAGTGTTTTTTTATAATGCTCATTGAATTATATAATCGTTTAAAACCTACAGCCTTTTTATTTATCACTCCTTCCTTGCACCTTCGAGCAGCTACACTAAGACCAAGAAGCTCACTGGGAGTTTATCACACACAGAGTGTGGCTGGTGCCAGGAAGGATGTCAGGACACCTGGCACTGGAGGGATGTGATTCATCCTCTTTCTGCTTTTACTTTGGCCCATCAACCTCTACCTCTTGGCAGGCCCCGTAAAATGAAAAAAGTTGTGAGCATCAGTGCTGTCACCACACCAACACAATCCAAGTTTTGAATGTAACCTACATTGAACATTCTATCTTTGCATTCCCATACTTGCCAACTGTGTACATGACCATTCACCATCATCATCTAACATAAACTTATGAAAAAATAATTAGAGTAAAGCTCCATTCATTTCAATTTCTTGATGTCTTCTTCATAAAAATATTCTGACTAGATGAGAAGATTAGAGACTACCTTCTTCTCCCAAGGTAGAGAAAATAAAAGTTTCATGAATGGTAGTAGTGACCATACTGGATAATAATAAATGATAAGCTGATGCTGTTAGGTCTCACCTTCTCTCCTCTTGGTCCAGAAATACCAGGTGGTCCAATGCTACCAGGAATTCCCTATAAAGAACAACAGCATGGATAGTATGTGAAACAGCGTCAGATGTTTAGGCTATTACACCATTGACTCACATGTGCTATAAAACGTTTAGTACACTATTACAACACTATTGCTACATTACTACGGTACTAAGTAATAATACATACCACATTGCCTGGAAGGCCACGGAGACCCTGGGCTCCTTGCAATCCTGGTGGGCCCTGTCACCAAATCAACACAGTGATCTGAACAAAACCCAGCTGCAACTTCAACGCAAATTATGATATTGTAATGTACCATTCATCACAGCCTGTGTGAGGAATAGGAGGCACTTACTGGATCTCCTACTCTCCCAGTCTCTCCTTTAGGTCCTGACTCTCCTTTAGGGCCCTAAATGGAGAGAGAGAGAGAGAGAGAGAGAGAGAGAGAGAGAGAGAGAGAGAGAGAGAGAGAGAGACCACTATCAATCAACTGGCCTTATCAAATGCACAATCAACTAGAACACACTTCAGCCCAGTAACAATCAGTCTAAGAAAAGATGAGTTAAGATATCTTACTGCAGGCCCAGGCTGTCCTTTGAAACCTTGCTCACCAGGAAGTCCTCTTTGACCCTGTGGAATGAAGTAAAGAACACGATCGTTAGCATGTTGCCTTCACTAGCTGACTTTAAGCACTTAGGACTTTAAGTGAAAATTGTATATATACACAATCTTCTTTGGTCTATTGTAACTGTTAAAATCATGTGAAGGTTTGACAGTGTTCCTGCCATTTTAATGAGGTCTTTATTGTTACATTGCAGACCCCCTGCGTTACACTGCAGCTAGGCTGAAATGAACAAGGAAAATGAACAGCCCTTTAGCCCTTTAGCCCTTTTAGCATAGCGCTGAAGTGCTAGTCCCGCTCTTCTAATAAAATGTGCACTTTACTATGTGAACTGACCTTTTCTTTTTCATGAAACAGTAATGGCCAAACAAATTTGACACCAGCAATAACTCACAATATAGAGCTATGTGAAGCCTTTACCAGGAACATCTGATTTCTAGGATGACTTATTAGGGATATGTTATGGTGAAAGTCTGAATCATTCATCAGATCTGTTCACGGTACAGTTTATGTTGTCTGGATAAAAATAGTGCAAACAAAAGCTTGGATGTTTTATAGTATGAATGTGCCAGGGTGAAAAATGTTTTATAATATCAATGTGTCAGAGTGAAAAATGGATTCTAAGCTAAATGTCTTGAGGTTTTTTTTGTAGATGGTGTTGTTTGTTGTGGGTGCAAAGAAAGACTCCAAAGAGTTCCAAAGCGGCTTTGTAAGAGACAAGTTCATTGCAAGAGCACTACAAATGAATTGTATGAAATGGTCCTAAACTCAACTGAGATGAGAAATGAATTCCTTTTTAAATGGAAACACTACTTTATTATTGACTCTTCCCCAGGAGCCTGGATTGTTTGTTTACAGATGACAGTAGCTCAAAATAGGAAAGACATTCCCAACCACAGTTGATTTTTATCGAATTGTTTCCAGACACTAAACAAATTTATATTTATTTGTATTTGTGCTACCACATTGTACACACACAGTACAATGTAACATACTACTGAAAATAAAGCCACTCAACCATAGGCGTAAGAACTGCCTTCAATGAGAAAGACTATACTATAGTGTAAAGTGGCTTGACAGCAGAGCATTTATACTTTGATGAAAGTCAAACGTTTAGAATTGTGGTGCTGGAAGTTGGAACAGTCTTGTGGGAAATGAAATTAATATGATTGAGTTTCCAAATTTAATTAATTTTGCTCTTTTGAAAGAAGTGGGAGCATGAAGAGGCCACTTTCACATTATGAAGAATGAGGAAGGATGCTACAGTAACTAATGCATGGTGTTTGGCACTGTAGAAAAAACTTATTTCACACTGAATAAATTAATTAATTTTTCAAAAAATGTACACTTGAGATCACCCATATACTGCAGGACCCAAAATATTCTGAGTACAAAGTCATTTGATACTCAGCTTGTTCATCTGTTTGATACCGTACATGAGCAATCTTGCAATCTAACTCTCTACTGCCATCTTGCTATGCATGTCTGCTCTGCAGATTAAAGCTGCACTTTTAATCTACGCGCAGGACTAAACTGTACACTCAACAGAGAAACAGAGAGCAAGAGATCTACAGCATACTGGATATTGACGTTCACAGAAATGACAGAAACTCACAGGTTCTCCAGGACTTCCTGGCTCTCCCTTTGCTCCTCTCTCTCCAGGCTGACCCTATGGTTGTAAAGACAACCAAAACAACAAACAAACAAACAAACAAACAAACAAACAAACAAACAAACACACAAATGAGAGAAGACAAAAAAAGGCATCTTCCACTGTCCTTCACAGTGTCCTGCCCATTAGTCACTGAATTTTGAATCACTGACTCCTAATGCACTCAATTATCACTTTTCATATGATAATGACATGGTATGACAATTGTAAGCCTCAACACTTAAAAAATATCAGCATCTAATAAATGAATATAAAAAGTCCTGAAAATGTCAACTCAGGGACAGTTCAGTAAATTTGTTTATGACTTACTGGCTCACCAGGTTGAGGGATGACATTGGCCACCTGTAATAAAAACACAGCAGAGTTTGTGTTGAAAGGCATGTGTCTCAGAGATGTTGTGTTGAGCATCACTGCACCTTACAGGTACATACCCTGGTAGTCTGGGTATGGTCAGATGTATGGCAAAAGCTGAAATAAACCTTTTTACTGACATTGAAAACTAGTGATCAGTCAACAAGACTCAACTAATCACTTTGTAGCTCCACCCTGAATAAACATAAACAGAAGCATTTGTCAGCATAAGGCATGAATAAGCAAACCTTAGGGGCGGCCTGTATATATTTCTCTCTGCAGGTCTCACACTCTGCACAAGGACACGGTAGCAATGATTACTCCTCATAATGACAAATCCCCCTCTATTAGATGCAGGAAGCGGTTCGCCCGGCCCGCGGCCACTCGCGTTTATTACAGCAGAGCGAAACTGAGAGCAGCAACACGGTGGGAAGAAAATAGGCCTCTCTCTCTCTCTCTCTCTCTCTCTCTCTCTCTCTCTCTCTCTCTCTCTCTCTCTCTCTCTCTCTCTTCTCGCATTCATCTGGCTTAATTACTTACGTCTCCTGGCAGTCCGGGCACTCCTTGAGGCCCCACGGCACCCTGGGAAAAAGAACAGGAAAGGAGGTGGGGCTCAGCGATTGGTTGCATACTAATGAACTAATTAATGCTGCTTCCCCGAATGGCAATCACTGGGGACACGAGGCCTGATGATGGGCCATGCACCATGGGGAGAAAGCATGCTACTATGGAGGCCATTTACTTGAAAAAAAAGATGCTAATAAGTTAAGGAGAGAGTGAAGAAGTGTGTGTGTGTGTGTGTGTGTGTGTGTGTGAGACAGAGAGAGAGTGTGTGTTTGAGAAGAGGGGAGTGAGAGACAGTGAGAGAAAGAGAGAGATAATGGTGTATGTGTGTTTGAGAAAAGAGAATAAATAGAGAGAGAGTGTGTTTGAGAAGAGAATAAATAGAGAGAGAAATAGATAGAGAGAGAGAGAGAGAGAGAGAGAGAGAGGAGAACAGAGGGCAACACTTTGGCAATAACATCTTGCCCATTCCTTTCATTGGGATTCTCGTGGGTATGTTTCATTTTAATTCAGACAGCATTCTTACCGTGTCACCTCGATCACCCTTTGGTCCAACTGAGCCATCCTTTCCTCTGTCACCCTAAACATGAGACCAGTGATGAGAGCCGGAATGCAAAGGCACCTTCGGTATACAGTATGTGGGGTGCAGCATTGCATACTGTACATACATGTACCTGTTTTTTTACTTCTGCCTTACATGCATTGTGTATGTGCTGTGTACTTGGCTTGAGTTTGTGTTTGTGTTTGTAAATCAACAACTCACCGCTGGTCCTTTCTCTCCTCTTGGACCCATTGGACCTAACTGCCCAGGAGAACCTGCCTCTCCCTGCAGAGATGATACACACACACGCACGCACGCACGCACGCACACACACATACGCACACACGCACACACACACGCACACACACACACACACACACGCACACACGCACACACACACATAACAGGGGGACAGACACACGTAACAGGGGGACAGACATACAAATGGTGAGAAATGTTCCTGTGCTGAAATTAGCTCTGTTGTCAAATTTAAGAATGTGTGTGTGTGTGTGCATGTGTGTGTGTGTGTGTGCACGCATACTGTATGTGAGTGTGTGTGTGTGTGTGTGTGTGTGTGTGTGTGTGTGTGTGTGTATGCATATGTGTGCAATGTGTATACGAGTGTGCATGTGTGTGTTATGTGCGTGTGCATGTGTGTGTACTGTATGTGTGTGTGTGTGTGTGTGTGTGTGTGTGTGTGTGTGTGTGACCAACTCACTCTGTCCCCTGGAGGTCCACGTGGCCCAGGAGGTCCGTCATCACCCTAGATCAGAAACCCACAGACACTCCATCATCACTCGTCACCACATCACTGCCCATCATATCACATACAGTATATCGGCACGTACATCCTCTCATCTTAAGGCCAGTCCCCTCTCCTCATCACTCTCTAATCAGCTTCATCATGACACCATCACCAGCAGCAGACTGATTCAGACACCCCCAGGCCTTGTCTCTGACTCTGCTGTCTAAATCATGAAGCAGGAGTCTCCCTCCCCAATTAGATGTTTAAAGTGTAAACATGAATTAAAGATCAAACTGCAGGCAATACCACTAGCAGAAATACATTATTTCTGTATCGTGGCATGAGCAAAAAGTACTAGACAGTTTCATCTTCTTTAGACCTTTAAATATTTCATGATGCGTTCGCAAAAACACAAACCTTCGGTGTCTGAAAGGCGAGAGTTTTTGAAGAACTTTATAAACAGTATTTGGTAGCAGTTCTTACCTTGGGCCCTGACTTGCCTGGAACCCCATCAAGGCCAGACTCTCCTCTTGGTCCCTACACGGGGAGCGCAAAAGGCCATTTGAGTCAGATGGCAGCAATGAGAGAAATCAATCTGGCATTGCAACTATTAACTACAAGTGGATACCTCAGTTTAACAGCTCTTTGCAGATGTACAATATCAATTCATCTTAATATATCATATCATGACAGAGTGTTTCATTACATTAACAAATGGGGTACTGGTAGTGGTTGAAGTGACCCCCCCCCCCCCCCCCCCCCACCCACCCACCCACTTGCAAAGCACTTTGTGGGCCTTGATAAAGAGCTATGCTATGCAGCTGTATGAGTCGGCCGTAACAGCCCTAAAGTCTGTCCGGCGTCTCAGCAGGCCGGTGGGGTCTTTGGAAGAGGAGCGCCACATCCATATCCATATGCTTAACACCACTGACCTTGGCTCCGTCGTTGCCAGGGAAACCGTCCAGACCATCTTTGCCCGGCAGACCCTTGAGAGATGATAGGAGGAAGGGAGATGATGTAACAATGGAACTTTACAGCGTTGCTCGGATAGCGACTGTCACGCTGAATGAGGGGAAATATAATCTCACAGTGGCATGAGACAGAGGCCTGATTCACTGATGTGACAGATAGGTCTCATGCGGTCGCCACAGCGGAAACTTACAGGTTTGCCAGGCTCCCCCGGTTTGCCAGAAAAGCCAATTTCACCAGGAAGTCCCTGTGCAGAAGAAAAGCAATAACAAAGGGTTATTATCAATAAGCCTGATTTTTTTACTTTAAGCATTTAACAATTACATTGGTTAATAGCCTGTCTTATGTTGTGTTGGAATAACAACATCAATACTGTGTACAAATAAGCAAGTCTAAATCACATCACTAAAGTGGAACTCTATCAATAATGTAGAATCTCAGGTGCCTTTTTATGCTTTGAGGAATAAGCGTTTCAGTTACTTGTGAGTGATGCTAGTGTTGATGGTATTTAATACCAAAAAAACACAGTGAGGTACAGTAATATGTATAGACTGCACCTGAATATTAACAGTGGGACTTTCAGGTGAAAAATCTATGAGTAGCAAGTTTTGCTGTAGCCACTCTGGAGCAATAGCATCTTTATCAAACAGTACTCACAGGAGGGCCAGTCTGCCCATTGTTGCCAGGGTTTCCAGGTGGACCCTGTGCACCCTGTGAACCCTGTGGGCCCGGGGGACCCAAAGGACCCGAAGGACCCTGAAAATGAAACACACAAACGGTGACCATCCGCGAAATCCCAAGCGGAAAGCAACTTGGGCTATTTGGCCTACAACTACAGTTCCAAAGGCAACCACTAGAGGGAGTACATGTCTGTGAAGTACTAATGCCTGACTAGGCTGGTCTGCACTGCACACATGTGGTTTCATTATGAAGCAGCAAGCTTCATGAAAATTGAGCAATGCTGTGAACATGTTCATATGTAATAGGGATGTAAGGGCACTTGATGTACCCAAATACATATTCCTGTTTGCTGCCACTATCTTCTCTCTTTACAGTGACATTTCTCAGATGTACTAAATCAAGTATGAAAATGCAGCACATTTCAAGTGAAAAAAAGCTTATATTAGAGTTGTCTTGCTAGTAATAAGTAAACTGGAGAAATGATTATACATGGAGCGAAACACTTTGAAAAACAAACATTACACAAACAATCATCCATTATGGAAAAAAAATTTCAATTTCAATTTCAATGTCACATTGAAAAATCAAGTGCTTACAGGGGGTCCAGGAAGTCCATCAACACCAGGCAAGCCACTTTCTCCTTTTTTACCCTGTGAATAATAGCATGTTACTGATTGCAAACAAGGTTCATTACAGCATTGCACAAATGATCATGTTCTGAACAACCATCCAGGAAGGGGCAGGGAGTGACCCATGGAGGTAGCATATAAAATGTGAGTTCAAGACGGACGAAACATTGCAAAGCACATGATTAAATGCAAACAGTGGCGCATTGTTTGCGCAAACACGGTGTTCTATTAATCAGTGTGTGATTATGTTTGTTTATGTCTGTGTCAAAGTAACATGCCGTGTTGTTTGTGTGTACTCTTGTGTTTTAATGTGTTTGTGCTGAAACACAAATGACCTCTCAAGGGTATTCAAGTCTAAGTAAAGTAATATTTTAAAGTCAAGCACTTGGAGGTCATTGTTCGCTTTCTGTATAGCGATCCTGATGAAGTCGATGCATATACTGTAGGTTTCATTTTCTTTTAAATTCATCATTCTTATCTTTTATCTGTAAATGACTTGATGGTGACAGGATAGCACCTCCGACACAACCACCAAACAAGCGAAAACTACCTCAAAAGTCTGTTATAATATTGTTGTAAACGGTTTTCACAAATGTGTTCTTCAGCATTCAAATTCCCACCATTATTTATAACCCAAACTCCAATTATGCACAATAATGTTTTGATGATTGATCTTAATCACTAATTCTGTACACTGAATAACAAGAGGTAAAGCTGCCACACCATCAGTACTTAATGTCACTTAAAAGTCATGCCTGAGTGAGCAGGATATCTAATTTCTTATATCTGTCAGTCCTTGACTCCTCCATCCTTATTGCATCACTTCCTCGTTTCCTTCACGTGATTGATTAGAAGGGGCTAGGACATAAGAAAGGATGGAAGGACGGAAGGAAGGATGGAAGGAAGGGGCGATTGTCAAATAAGAGAAATGAGAAGAAGACAGTAAGTTAAGCACACAAGGGCCTGAGAGGCTACATGTCGCCATCTAGTGGATAAAATAATGTACTGCATCCATGTCCATCCATGATCTCAGATCTGTGATATGTGAAAAGGTAGATAAGTAGAACACAAATGAAATGTGTGTGTGTGTGTGTGTGTGTGTACGTGTGTGTGTGTGAGTGTGTGTGTGTGTGTGTGTGTGTACGTGTGTGTATGTGTGTGTGTGTGTGAGTGTGTGTGTGTGTGTGTGTTCAATGAGGGTGAGTGACTTTATGTCCAAGCAGTCAAGCGTACAACAAGCTCAAAGCCCTGTCAGATTC